>NW_010204856.1:0-12504 GCF_000695765.1 Mesitornis unicolor | reverse complement strand
CTGACGCTGGGCTGGTGCTGACTGTCTCACTCGCGGGGCGCTTTGGTTGCAGGCACAGGTCAGACCCCGCACCAGCGCCATGGAGGAGGCCCCCAGTGCTGCAGCAGAGGGGTCTGGGGTGGAATCTGGCTCCGCTGAGCGGGACGTCATCAGGGTGCCGTCGCATCTCGCTATGGAGGTGATTTCCATTGAACTGTTCCTACACGTTCCTTACTAAGCGATGTCTTCATGCAAACAGTTTCGATAGGAAGAAGTAAAACAATTGAGCAATTATTGCAGTCTTGCCCTGTGTATAAAGTAAAAAAGCTACTCGAAAGCAGATTTGGTGACAGTCCTGTATGGCAGCAGCCCCTTGAAGCAGCTGTTTCACACTCAGCTTTTAGACAGCACATTTCTGCTGTGGACACTTTACAGGGTTCACAGAGACACATAATTGGGCTCTCGTTTTGAGTTTTTTTGGTGATGAGTTTTCTTCTTCCATTGGTACTGCACAAAACTTGAATACGGCAAGTGATGCTATGGGATAAAACAGTGTCTTTAAAAAGAAAGGAAGAACAGATTTATTTGGCTACATGCAGTGCAAGCTGGAAGACTTTCTTTAACAAATCCCTAAGGGCATTTAAAAAGAGAATAGATGTGAGCTAGAAACGTGTGAAGTTAAAAGTGGTGTGTCACATTTTTGCCGGGATCTTTACTGTTTTAATGCTGGCTGGGTGACTGTTTTCGCAGATGAGATCCAACTTCTCAATTCAACTTTGTGCCCTGTAACAAAAAGCAGTTGTTACATTCCTGTAGCATTATCATTAAGCAAAGGACACAGCCCGTGATGACGCTGCTGTTCTGCTTTTTGCCCCTTGTGTGCTAAGTGATGGAGGCAGAGAATCGGGACAACGAAGAGGAAAAGCCAGTTCCTCTGGAGGGCCAAGAAGAGACCTTTCCTGCAGCAGAAAGAGGAGTCTCTGGAGCTACAGAGCAGTTTGCTGGCTCTGTGGAAGTGAGACACTATAATAAAAAATATCTATCTTATTCACAGGCTGCGTGACTGGTATTTGTAACTTCATGTTCTCCTATTGCAGTTTTATTGCTGCAAGCACAAAACCAATCAGAACTGCAACAGAGAGAAGCTAATTGGGCAAACATGAAGTACACAAAAGCTCTCATAAAACCGGAGAGGTTCCTTTGTTGTGCTGTATTTGTGTGAAGTTTCTTTTGTCAGGAGTGACCCAGCCTTGCCAGTGCATCTGTGAGCGGATTTTAGAACAAGGGTCTCGTGTTGACTCCTTGTCTGCATCGTTCCTGTCTCGTGATGGCAAAAAGAAGCAGGTTTCTAGAGTTAGATTGAAAAGCCGTTTCAGGTGATGGATTTTTTTTGTTTCAGGAAAAATCTCCTAAGACTTTTTTGGACAAAGTGGGATTAGACGGTCGTCCTCCTGAACTGGGTGACATGGAGCAGCCAAGAGCAGACAGAGGAAACCCTGCCCTTCCTTCAGGAGCTCTGCAGGCACCTGCGTTATCAGGGCAGCTGAGCAGCTCCGCAGAGCCAGGTATCCTTCAGCTCCTCTTTAACAGTACAATACTTGATACCATCTACCAAGCACAGTTCCTAGTTTTCTCCCTTTCTGGTCATTGTTTATCCAACTGGAGGCACAATACTATGAAATTTAGCCTTTTTCTTTATCTTTTTCTCATTTTCTGGGGGGTGGGTTCCAGGTAACATTGGAGAGCGTGGTGGCCAAAAATGGGAAGAGGAACACCAGCAGCGTGGAGCTGAGGAACATGAAATAAGCGGAAGAAGTGAAGAAACCGTAGCAGAAACAGAGCTGGTTGTCCTGGATCCAGAACACGTGAGATGTCCTCAGATCTTGTCATTCTTCTTTGCAGACCTGCTATTTTGATTTGTATAAAATGTGCCAGGTAAATTGTAAGCAGTGGCTTAGCTGTGTGCTAGAACTACGTGTTTATGAAGAGGTTTTGCAAAAGCACTGATGGCTGAATGTGAGCTCCCTCAATGCGAACCCCAGAGTTGCAGTTTCAGAAGTGAACGATGTGGTGGGGCAACTCTGATGCTATTCCGAAAGAGAGGTGCTTGCAGCAAGAGCTCTCAGGTATAGCTCTTCCAATGTGTTTCTGACCTTAAAATACCCTCAGTAGTCGTGTTCTGATGCCAGCAAACCCCGCTGTATAACTCCCCTCACTCGTTACAGTGAGTGTAGCTAAAAAAAGAAAGCGAGTCTCCAAGGCAGAAAACAGGATGTTTTATTTAATAGTGGGAGAAGCAGTAAGGTCTCTTCATCATTTATTTACACAAGTATGTCAAAGTTTATCAGCATCGTACTTCTTTACAGCCTCTCATGAGAAGATTCCAGGCTGCCCTGAAGAATTACCTTACTAAGCAGATGGAAAAAGTGAACCTAGATCTTCAGCAACTGGTATACCGTGTTGTTTCTCTGCCTTCCCACAGCAGCCCAGCCCTGTCCCAGCTGAGGTGAGACAGCTGATTTCTTGTGTTCGCAGAGGACAGCAACCAAGAAGAGCAAAGCAGAGAGAGAAGAGCTTGGGGTGACTCTTTTCGGGGTGCAGCAGCAGCTGGCCCATCTGCAGCTGGAACTGGAGAAGAGCCACGACCGCTGCTCTCAGATGGCCATGGTGCGCCGGCAGCTGGAAGAGGAACTGGAGGACCTCAGGCTTACTTACAAGAAAATGTGTCAAAACACAGATGATGAACGCAAGAAAGGTGACTGGGGCAGTCCTTGCAATATTTCCTAATTCTAGTGCTATGGGGAGAAACGAATTTGAATGTAAGTCAAGCATTGGATTGAAAAATACAGTAAAATTCATCAGGAATAATGCACTCGTTGAAAAGTTTGGCAGATATTCCTGGCTGCCGTATAATTTGTGTTCTTTTAAGACCACATTGCTATGTTGTACTTCTAAGAAGGTCTTTAGGGCTAAAACTACAACTACTTGTGTTCTGTGACTTGGAAAAAGGAAGATCCTCGTTGCTCTGTTATCTGTGCCTGTGTCTCTGTCGGGGTGTGATGAGATTGCCAAGGTCATTAGGGGAGTCCAGGAGTATGAGAGCAGCATCCAAGTGGAGGCCCATTTCAGCCAAAGAGCTGGATTTGATCATTCTTCTTGCGTGCAGGCATTTGGGTAGGAAACACTAAAACAATTTGAATGGCAAGGGTAGATAAGCATTTAAAATAAATTGCCTAGAAAGTTGTGCAGGTTATTGAAAGAGCTAGAGAAGCATTCAACAGACTGAGAAAGAGATGGTTCGGGTTTGGGGCAGAGGGGTGGACTCACAGCCTCCCGAGGCCCCTTCTTTGATTTCCTGAGGTTCTCTGTGCTGAGAATCAAGGAATTGCTTACCAAGGCTTTTAGCTTTACTTATGGAGCTATACTCCAAAGCTGATGTAAACTCTCATGTCAGGGAGGGCTGACTTAGCTGGCGCATGTGTGAGTTTTGCTTTGGGTGCTTCTATGTTCTTTCCCTTTAATCTCTATTTAAAGCGTGTCCTACAAATGTACTTTTCTGCAAATATTTTTCCTTCTGCCTCCCCAGTTTCTGCAATGCAGACGGAGGTTGAAAACCTGGCCTTGCATCTCCTCCACGTGCAGAATATGGAGCAGGATATGCGTCATAATATTTTAATCGCCAAGCGGTCGATGAAGAAGGCTGAGGCAGAGAAGGTCCAGGCTGAGGTGGAAAAGAACAAACAGGTATGGAGTAAAACCATCTGCTCTGAAAGAAAGAAATACAGGTGCCAGTTAGTGATGGCTCCTGGAGGACGTGCTGCCTTGTCAGGAGGAAGGCTGTAATGAGTGAATTGTGCGACATCTGAGGGGATATTTTTTCCCAAATAATTGAAAAATCAAAACCACGGGCTTTTTTCGCGATGAGAAGTGAACTTTGGAAATGAAGCGGGGCGGTCGGTGAGCTGGAGCTCCCTCTGCTGCTTTCTGCTGGCAGCAGGACACAGGCTGGGGGTTGTTAACGCACAACTGCGTGCAAACGCTTGAAATCGAATGGATTTCGATGTTTTCTAAAACAAAGTCTTCTAAAATATAAATGATTTCTATTTAAAATAGAAATATAAAGGTTCCCCGCTGCAGGAGACGTGGCACAATGTAATCCATGCTGGCAGGATTGAATGCTGCTTCAGATCTGGAGCACCGATTTACTACTGCAGATGGGATAATGAAAAAATATCAGCCTCGGTTTCTTGAAAGTTGCCACTGCTGCATTCATGAGTCATTTATATCTGAATGGAAAAGTCAAATCTAACCCAGTTGGCAGTTTAATCCCCTTCTAGCCTATGTTATTCTTGTAGAATTTGGTTGGTTATGACTGAGGTTATATGACTCATCCTGAACTGTTTGGCTCCGACTCTTTAGGATCTTCTAGTAGAGCGCTGGACAAGAAAAGTCATCGAACTACAAGAGCGGATTGATCTGCTTGAGGCCCAGTTTGTGGCCCAGGCGGAGGACACCAAAGTAACTCGGCAAGCAGTGAATGAGGTAGGAGGATGCTGCTTGTGTTCCTGGTTAATATTTCCCTCTGGAAGGACTGGCCCTGTGGCTCATCCTCACGTGGTGTGTGCGATCTGGGCCAGAGTCGGATGGCTCCTTCCTGCCTGCAGAAATAAAAACTTCTCCTTCCCCCCCACACTTTGTCCTTAAGGTCTGTAAATCACTTCCTCCCCCACCTTCTCAGCATGTTTTCCTCTTGGAGATCCGTGCTCTGTGGTCTGGTGTGACAAGAAGCCAGACACGCGTTAGCTGGAGCTGTTCCCGCCCAGCGTATTATGAACAGGAAAAAAAATAATAAAATTGCATTGTCACATGAATGTGGTTTCTCAGCCCAGTATAGACTCGTCCTGTCTGCATATTCTCTCTTCCCTAGGCCTGTACGGAGATAGAGGCCATTAACATGGAGAAAAAGCGGCTGATGAAGCACTGGAACAGCAGCTTGGCTGGAATGAAGCAGCGAGATGAGGCCTATGTTGCTGCACAAGAGCTGCTGAGGTACGGTGTCTGAAAACAGTCCCACGAGAGACCGCAAATAATTCGGACAGGGGAGATTCTAAAAGGGGCAGTGTGTTTCCTGTCAGGGTTATTACTGCATATGAAGGATGCGTCAGAACCAGTTTACTGCTGTTAAGCACATCTTAAAGCTAAAGGATAAGAAGTACAGTTCTTTGTTACTATTTTCTTTATCCAAAACACAGCTCTGCCTCAAAATGTGTGGTTTTTTAAAGCTGTTTAGAGTTTTTTCTTGTCAGATTCTATTCCTTTAAAAGAGTTCCTTCACCTTTGCAACGTCTCTCAGTCCAAAGAGCTAGGCAACAAGAAGGATTTATCTATCACTTCCAGCTGGATTTTGTGAGGCCTTTAGAAAGGCAGGACCTTCCTGCTGTAGCCAAAGCGAGTGTTTATTTGGTCTGCGGCCGTAAAGCTTGGCTGATTCTCTAAGAGCAAACAATGCGCTTTTATAGGGTGGCATCCTGGTAAGAATGGAGGGGTGGGGACAGGGCTGAAAGAAGGAATTCATTTTCCTACATGCATTTCTTTTTAAATCTTAATGTCTCCATCCATCTTCCGATGGCTCTGCACTGTCACAGCGGATGAGCCTTTATAAAAGCTCTTCCTTCTTGGTCAGTTGCTGCTGAAATAGCGTGTTTGGAAAGAGGAATTTGTAGATGACTGCTCAGCACATGAGCCAACCCGGGTGGTGATTTTCCATCCTATTTGCCTCTGCAGCAAGTACAGAAATGACCTCAAGTCCCTAGAAATGGACATCCATGGCTGTGGGAAGTCGATCAGGAAGGAGGAGGAGAAGAACGAGCTCCTCCTCACCGCCCTGAGCCGCTCACAGAACGACGCCAAGACGACAAAGAAACTGATTGCCAATTGCCTTTCGAGGCAGGAGGCCTTGAAGAATGAATCTGGCATCTACACTTGCGTTCTCCAGGAGACAGAGCAGGCCCTCACCAGGACCAAGACGGTGAGGAGAGTTACTGGGAAGAAAAATCCTTTTGAATTGGACACAGATATTTAATCCCCTTCCTCAAAGAGCTGTAACGATCCTGTCTCTGTCTTCCCTACCTTGTAGGTTCAAGCTGCTCATCTGAATGAGTTACTGTCCCTCAGTAAGGATATAAACAAAGGAACTGCGGTGAATGAGCAGATGGAGAATGAAATCATGGCAAAGCTTCAGGAGCAGATGATGTCCAGCAAAGCCGCAAAATACTCTTCACAGCTGGCTGCAAAACTTCGTCAGAGAAAACCAGAGCTGGTATGGTATCTCCTCCATTTGGGAGGGCAGGGCAAGGAAACCGCCTAGAGCAGTTCAGGTGTGTTTTGTCAGTGTCTTCAATTTGGTTTTCAGGTCTGCAACTGAAACTCCGCTGGGTTTGCAAATCCAATTTGGTTCTTCCAGTGATCCTATTGCAGGATTATGGCGTATGCGAGAGAGCTTGGCCAGAAAGGCCTGACACACAATGTACCATTCTTTCTTTACTTAAAAAGTGGGGCAGAATGATGAATCCTGGGAGTATTTACTGTAAAGTGGTTCAAGATCTTAAGTACTGCAGGAAGACAGTGGATATATGGTACTTCAATACTGCACGTTGAACTAACTTATACCTCTCTACTGCGTCAGGGAATGTGCAGTTTCTAAGTAGGGATTACAGACCAAGAGCAGTCAAACCAGCTGCACGGTTCTACATGGCGTGAGAAGTTGCTCTCTTTGGGAGTGTGTAACTGGTGCAGATAGAAAACCGAGAAGAGTCAGCATAGTATTCATCGTATCAGGTTGTGTGGGCTGGCACTAACGCAGCGCACTCACATCTCCATGTGTCCATGGGTTACCTCAGCCCAAGATTATGGGCTTGGAAAAGACCACATTACAACCTCTCGTGGTGTGGTCCATGGCCACGCTTTGGGCTTGCACAGTTGCTGTTGGGCGAGGGATGCGTTTGTCAGGTATGGTGGAGAAGGTGCGATGTAGCAATGTCCCAACTGCTGCAAGCCAGGTAACAGGCATCTGGGTAACTGCAGACGGGAGGAGTGTGGTCTCTTAAAAGGTTTTGGGATGTTTAGGCTCCTTAATGCTTTTCAAGAGCGTTATGGCAGAGGTGAGTACTGCTACCTCTTGTCAATTGATGGAGAAACAACGGCACAGAGGTGTTAAATAGCTTGCTCACAGCTTGTAGCACAGACCTGGGAGCAGAATCGAAATCCCCCGATCCCTGTGCTTTGATAAGTGGGCATCACAGATCAGTGAGTTGCTGTTGGTGGCAATGATTTGTTTTCTGTCTGTTGATATTCCTAGGAGCTGAATTTTTGCAAGGTTGAGAACGAGATAGCACGGGTTGTTCTGAATGCAACCGAAACCGAGGGCAGGCTGACGGTTCTCCAAAAAACGCTTTGTGAGCTGGACAAGGAAATAAAAAATGCCCATGATCTGCTTAGCTCCAGGGAGCGTGAGATCGCAAAGTGCAGCGTCCTGATTGAGAACAAGGGAGGGGTCATCAGCCAGAACAAGAAGAGGCTGGAGAAGATTCTTGCAGAGCTGGGGGTAGGTACCTTTACGTTTCAGTCCCAGACTTGATTGTATTCTTTGTTGTGACCACCAATGCCCTTGATAATTGCAACTGCATGAGTGCTGGACAGTTAAAACTTTGGGGCATTGGTGTTGTGATTTAAAAGCTGCAGTAGTTAATGTCAGTGTTTATGTTTGTTGAACGGTTCCTAATGCACGTGAAGAGGAGCTGGCATTGGGGAATTGTGAAATGAGGGTGTGCCTGGCACAGATTTCTGCAGGGACTTGTTTACACCTGGTGAAAACGTTGAATGGCATCAATACTCTGGGTGTAAACAGGATCTCTGCGAAGACAGACAAGGGGAGAGCGGAACAGGCAGAGTCACTGGAGTCACTGGTGGCTGTCCCCATCCAGATGACACCCAGAGCTGTCCCTAGCACTGGGAGCGAAGACCTTTATGGATACCAGCACAAAAACGAGTGCTATGGCATCCACTTCACAAACCTTTGAATGTCCACGTGTAGCTGTTGTAAGGGCTTAGGAGGCCCTCCAGCCACTCACTGAGTCCAGGAACCTCTCAGGCTTCTGGTGCGTTTATTCCTGTGAGGTCAGGGCTTATTAGCCCCGTGTAGCTCGTGGGGAATAGGATGGTAAGATAAATGGGGGCAGAAGGTAACAGACAAAATAACAGTGTAGTTGGAGAATTGAGTAGGCACCTTCTGCACTGATGCTATAAACAAGAGCTCCAGCAGCTTCTGCCTGGCTAATCCCAAACCCTGCCCTCGTACAGGGGCACGAATTGGGACCGTGGGAAATTGAGATCACCGGGCTGACCAAGCACATAGAAGAATGCAACTGCGAGACGATGACGCTACAGAAGCGCTGGCTCGATCTGCAGAAAGAGCTGGTCGAGTTAACACACGAGCGGGAGGAACAAATCGCCTCCTTGGATATGTTGAAGAAACAGTTCACAGTAATGCAGCAGAAGAAACTGCGCACCGAAAGTAAGTCATTCCCTGGCTCTTTCTTAAAATGCTCCTCCGTGGATGGAGGAAAAGGGAGCAAAGGCTTGCAGACGGGCAAAGGTAACCTCCACCAAAGAGGTTCTTTCCTGTGACCACCCATCCTGCTGTCGTAGCTGACGCAGCCGAACCCTGTCATGTGTTACACTTCTGAAATCAAGTTTGCAAGTAATTGGTAGGTAAATGTCCCCCAAAATAATAGGACTTTCCCTGGGCCAAAACCAACTCTTTTCCATAGTAGTGTCCTTCGAAACCTTATTTGATTTTTCGGGCTTGTGGAGAAATGTTTTGGCTGGGTACGTGGGACACAGGGGGCTCTGTGTTGTCTGGTCTAACAGGAGTTTGTCACGCCCTCGCCTGGGAATTTTAAGACTGGTAGGTAAATGTCCCCCAAAATAATAGGACTTTCCCTGGGCCAAAACCAACTCTTTTCCATAGTAGTGTCCTTCGAAACCTTATTTGATTTTTCGGGCTTGTGGAGAAATGTTTTGGCTGGGTACGTGGGACACAGGGGGCTCTGTGTTGTCTGGTCTAACAGGAGTTTGTCACGCCCTCGCCTGGGAATTTTAAGACTTTCTTCTGTTCACCTGTAGATGAAATTCAGCTGAAACAAAAGAACAGAAAGACATCGAACGCCACATGAAGAACATGTCCAACGACTTGATAAAGTTGAATGTGTTGATCAACAAGAACAAGAGCAGCTTCGAGGAGCTGCAGTATGGCAACGTCATCACAGAGAACGAGTTTGTGCACTCTCTCAAGGTACAGAGGCTTGACGTCTCGTTTCCAGGTCTCAGCCTCCCATGAGAGGCAAACAGTGATCCTGCAAATCTCTCTTGGTCTGACAATGTTGTATTGGGTTATGGTTCCCAATCCTAGGCGGCAGAAAGAGAATCCATTGAGATGCAGGAGAGGCACAGCCAATTGACTGAGGAGAAGGAAAGGCTCCTGAACAGCCTGGTGGAAGCAGAGTAGGTACCAGAGAGACTCGTGTGTTGTGCCACAGTCTTGAACTTTTGTGCATGTGTCTGTGCTCCTTTTCCTCTCCAATCATCAAACTGAGCCAGCACCGGCAAATGCGCTTCTTTCTGTCCTTCTTGGAGAAGATGAAAGGAGTTTAATGAATTTTTTGAAATGCAAAAACTGAAAGGTGCTTTGGCCATCTCTGGAGCCAGCAAGAGCTGAGAGGATGTTGGCTGTACCCACTGCAGCAGGCTTGTGCTGGACCTTGCCAAGATCTGCATGGGAAGCCCATCTCCTCTGCCAGTAACCCAGAGCGAGCGTGCTGCACTGGGCCATGAACCGGCTCCATCAGCCCCTGCCGGTCTGGGCTTGTTTCCACAGTCATCATCTACAGTTTCTAAACTGCAGAGCTTCCTGTCTGATTTCACGCTGCTCTGTTGCTGCCCTTTTACCACATCCCACCTGCAAATCCTTAGTTCAGCTCTGAGGAGCATCCTCTGGTGTTCACAAAGGCACCGCTTTCCCTCTCTTGTCGTTGAAGGCATCAAATCATGCTGTGGGAGAAAAAGATCCAGCTGATGAGAGAGATGCGTGCGGCGGTGGATTCTGACATAAGCCGAGGAGAAATCCACACCATGAGGATGGAGATTCGCAGGATGCAGGTGAGCCCCTGGGAAGGGGGACTGGGGAGGGGAAGCTGCACACAGCGTGCTCAGCTTTGGAGTTGCTGGATCATAAGGCAGGAGATGAGAAACAGGCTGGAGAAGCAGCATCTGCAAGGCCATGGCAGGAGTGGAAATCTTAGCACCCTGCAGCTACACTGAATTAAAGACATCCAGCACGCACACACTCGACGTGTTCTCTGTGTGTGCTGCGTGATAGGCTGCAGCAGAACCCTGACATACCCAAGAGATCTATTTACAGTGTAACGTCTGCCCCTTATTCTGTGACCCAGTTTATAAGCAATGAAATGTTGGTTACTAAGTACTGCATCATCTTAACCACTGGTTGGGAAAGCCTTCTGTCTTGTGGCAAAGCAGCTCTTCCCTTTCATTCTCGGGATGCTTCTGCTTTTCTGCTTTTCCTATTGCTGATGAGTTCAGTGAAACATCTTGAAGATGACTTTAGACGAGTTGACAATCCAGTGCTCTGCCTTCCGGATCCACGCAGGGCAAGCCAGGTTTGGATTGACAGCAGATTTGGCTCGCCAAGGCTCACGTGTATCTGGTGGCTGTTGACACACGGAAGACGTCACTTGGGTGCCGTTCGTAGCCCTTCATTATATTCAGCCTATTTTCTGTCTTGACGAATGGCAGATCCGCCATGGCCAGCTGATAAAGCAGCAGGAGAAAATGGTTCGTGATATGGAGGCATCTGTTTCTCGCAGAGAGGCGATAGCGATTCATAGAGAGGGTCAGAGCAAAACAGATAAGAAACACATCACTTCCAACATGCGACTCCAACGCAAGAAACAGGAGCTGAGAAAGAGGATCAGAGAAACCCAGAAGGTGAGCAAGTAAAACAGGGCCTGTACTGTACAGTACACAGACCCTGCCCATGGGGTGGGCTTTGGAGACTCATTCAAAACCTCCAAACAGAGGGGTTGCAGGCGAACTGGAGCACCAGAACCTGCCATTTGCTTCTCTTCCATTTACCAGAACGCTCAGGACTGCAACAAAACCATCCTGGAGCTGGAGAGCACCCACACGTCCCTCAGCGCCGCCCTCGCAGAAAAGGAGCAGGAGCTGCTCAGGCTGCAGGCCGAGTCCCACGGCCTCGAGTCCGACACCGAGAGTCTGCGCAGCAGGAAGCGCTGGGTGAGAGCAGGAGCTGCTGCTTTTGTCTGCTCCCAGCTCCCTGTCCCTCCTGTCCCCACCGCCCTGAGCTGACACGGCATCTTAGCAACACTTTAACTGAGCACACTTTGAGGGCACATACATAGGAACGTAGTGACTGAAGGACATCATTTATAGATCGAAAATATCACAGCTGTCCTCTGCGAGCGCTAGCTGGCTGCTCGTGAGGATGTTACAAATTTGAGAGCCAGCTCAAGGTCCTGAATGAGCTCCTGTGATGTTTTTAAGTTGGGGAAACTGTCCTGGCTGGGGTTACCTTGAATGCATGGGGTATTTCCCTGATTTCTGGAACTGTGTGACATGGCCGTGCCTCTGCAGCGCTCGGCGTGGGGAGGCTGTCTGGCCATCACGATGGGGAAGTCCCAGCAGCAGCCCTTTGGTTTCAGAGCCCACGGTTACAGCGGCTGTGGCACGAACCACGTCGGTTTCTTGGTTCTTTTCAGCGTGCAGGCTGCTGTCAAAGCTGTTTCCGTTTTTGCTTTCCTCAGAACCTTTTGGAGATCGTGGCCTACCAGACACGCCAGAAGCACCTGCAGGCGCTGAAGGAAGGGATGGGGAAGTCCCAGCAGCAGCCCTTTGGTTTCAGAGCCCACGGTTACAGCGGCTGTGGCACGAACCACGTCGGTTTCTTGGTTCTTTTCAGCGTGCAGGCTGCTGTCAAAGCTGTTTCCGTTTTTGCTTTCCTCAGAACCTTTTGGAGATCGTGGCCTACCAGACACGCCAGAAGCACCTGCAGGCGCTGAAGGAAGGGAAGTACCCCCCCCTGTGCCGCACCGAGCAAGCCTGGAGAAACGAGCAGCAGAAACTGCAGGAGCGGCTCCGGGCCATCAAAGCCATCGTCCACCAGATCCTGCAGGAGCATCCCCAGCACCACGGGGCTCTCCAGTGGCTCTGTCAGTGCCTGGAGTCCAGGCTCGGCTCGCAGGAAGCCTGACAGAGACACGGACAAAAGACACACAACCATCTGTTCCTGTTCTGCTAGAGGCTGCAGGCTTTGTAAATGAATCGATACAAAACCAAACGACTACGGTGTAATATTTATTAAAGATGTAGCGTTGCACATTTGTTTTGTTTCTGTTTATGTCACCTTTGCTGCAAAGGGCAGGGCAGGTTCAC
>NW_010204855.1:0-5656 GCF_000695765.1 Mesitornis unicolor | reverse complement strand
GCGCCCCATTGACCACGACTCTCTGGCTCATCATCCCTGGATGAAAGCTCCAGGAGGGCAAATTAATTTGAGATAGCATTTGAATTGGGTACGGATGATCTTGTCTCACTGTTAAAGTGACCCAACTCAACACCCTTGCTAATCTTTTCTGAACATGAAGGCACATTCTCGGGGTTAGGAGCCCAGGCCAGTGCAGAAGAACAAGAACCAGATTCATCTCACCAGGGTATGGGTGGGGACCAGCATAGGGAAAATTTCAGTCCTTTTCATACCAAACAGATCCTGAGACATGAAAGATTAACCCTCAAATGATTTCTGACTTAAACTCCTGACCTACCAGAGAACTAGCCAATTTGAATCACTGAAACTGTGTGCGTAAATATTTATAATATTTTCAAAGGCACAAACATAACCCTGTTCTCCAAAAAGAACAGCATGCCCTAGGTAAAACCTGGCCATATATTTTTACTTCACTGAGAAGAACTGAAGTATAAACCCTACAATACACTACCAGGAAGCTTTAAACTATAAAGTTAAAACCAAAGCTGTTCTGAGTTAATAGGATCCATTTGTTGTGTGAAAGAGGCACCGGCATATTTTTTTTCTTTGAATGTAGAAATTAGGTAAGTGAAATTGTCAGGCGTGCACATATGAAATGTAATCTGGCTAACCCCAGCATTCCAGCCAGCCTGGGTTTCAATAGCTGAAGTATGCATGATAAGTTTTATTTAAATGCAGGCAGACTCATTTTAATAACTCCCTCATTGCTTGGAGTCCAGCATTTCAGGATGCAGGGACCTAGGCTCTCTCCTCAGTAACTTGCTATGAAACAATAGATAATTTTTTTTAAATGGAGATAGCAATGATTCCTTTCACAGATGCTGGGGTGTCTAGATGAACAGTGCTCTAACAGAGCAAAAATATAATCATTATTATTATTTATTTATTACCACTCTGGCTGACACAAGAGGATAATAGTAAAATCAACCCAGAGCCTCTTCACAGAGGCCCCTAGCATATTTCCCCAAAGACCCACAAATCAACACTGCTAAGTAAAGAAATTTCCACTTAACACCTCATCACCCGCCCCTGCCCTTGCCTATGTTTATATACATACTTACCTTTATTAGTTGGGGGGGAAACTCCTGGGATTCCTGGTATTGGTAAAGAAAACGTGAGCATTTGCAGGGTAAAGGGCAGGCTCGGGGTTCTCTTATTTGCTGGTGGGTTTGAGTTTCTGGTGGTTTATGCAAAACCTGATGGGGGAAGGTCTGGCAAAGCAACCTTTAATCTTGAAAGGAAACAGAAGACAGAGGTTGGAATTATGCAAAAGGAAAGAAGATCGGTCTTAGACTTGGGAACAAGTCGCACTGGCGTGAGGTGTGTTAATGTCGCTTGAGGTCACTCCACCGCAAAGGGGTGTCATTCTACAAGCGAAAGCAATAGTCAGATCCAGGTGACAGAGGATTTGACTTTTTGTCTTGAAACAGGAGTTGCTGGTTTTCGTTGAGAAAATCAGATTTAAATGAGCCAAGTGTTTTCTCCAAACATTTACAGTGTCTAAACCTGTCTCTACTCTGAATCAAATTCAGAGTGCTCTTTATCATTAAAATAAGAAGAAGAAATTGTGACACACAGGAGACATTCTTTCATTACAACAATATAATTTTGCCTACAAAAATACAACTTTTCCAGTGTTGACCTCCTTATGCAACAGAATTTTTTTCCTTCAATGTAGGTGCCCTCAGGATGAACCATGAGTTCAGAAGTATCCTTTACTGGGTGTTTGTCAGAAAGGTGGGATGTTTGCATCAATCTACTTTATCAGAAAGAATTAAAGACACCATCAATCAAACAAAAGGGAAGGATTTGTGTGACACCAGATGGAAGTTGAAACTCCATCAGAAGTTTTGAGCTTCCGATATTACCTAATACACACACTTTAGAATAATCAGATGAGATACTCTCCCTTTTTTTTTCCACTATTTAAACTCTCTAACATGTCACCAATGCTGCTCTTGGAAATGTAGACGTCTGCTGCATGAAATTAGAGAAGGGAAAACATTTTTCAAGAGAGGAAGAGCTTGAAGGTTTACATGCACATCAGGGTGCCCTGCTAAGTTTAGACGCTAAATTTGGAATGAGCCAGTATGGAGTTTGTTGACTCTGGCTGGTACCTGGCTTGATCATTAGCCATAATTTTTGTTTGTCTGTGGCCAGTTGTCTCACTTAACCATCTGGCTCTTCCTCAAAGACATTCATCCATCTCTTTATTTCCTTCTGTGACAGCATGTCCTGCTCTGTGGACACATTGCCAACAATCGAATGAAGAATAGGCCTTAACAATTCAACATTAACTAAGCTCTTTCTTGTACAAACTGAGCAGTCTCCAGCCTGTTTGCAAGCTCAAACCCAGAGTTCAGAAACAAATCCTTACTGAACAGTACGCCACTATGCAACCCAGTGTGCAGCAATGCCCCACTTGGCTCATTGCAACCACTGATGCAGCAGGTGAGTTAATTAAATGCCCATAGACCTCAGGTGCAGTCAAGAACCAGTTTATAAACACTAGTTCTGCAACTATGTGTTCCTTCTCTTAATTCGTAAAAAAGTATGTGCTATATATTCCAAATGTAAGGAAATACATAGTTTCATCTCAACAGTTGTAGTTACTAACAATGCCAGAAGACTTTATACAAAGGCTGGGAAGAATTTGCCCTAGTTTGCTTTTGTGGAGGTTTTCAGTGGATAATTTACTGATGTGCAATTAAACTCCAGTCTTTTACATAGCCTGAATATGTTTTGGAAATGATTTAGAAATGTAAAAACAAATACTTGATAAGACTAGTATGGCAGATTTAAAGGGGGAAAAATGCAAAAAAAAACTATCAGAATTTGGGACTTAATTTGACAATGATAGAGCTTTCCAAAATAGTGTTATAGAGGTTACTATTTACCATAAGATAATAAGATACCCACAGCATCTGCTGCTACTGATGGCAGATTAGGTAGCATTATCAACCCTTCCTCACCAAAGGGGAATTGGGAGGCAGGAGCACTGAGTTCATCTGACTACACATGGATGATCAATGCATCTCATCTTGGAGAAACATCCAGAGTGATTCAGATTAATTTCGCCAACGTACTAACAGAAAATCCTGCAAGATTAAGTCCTGCTCAAACAGCATTTACTTGATGTTATCTACGTCAAAGGAAGGGAATCACCAGGATATCAGATGAGGAGTGTCACCTCCACCACCCATCACCATCAGTCTCATGGCTATATCCAGTTCCTACCCTACCTGCAGGTAAAATTTTCCATTATTCTGAAAGCAGAGACATCTGAAGATGAAGTGACCTGCTCAATGGTGAACAAGAAACTGGTCCCTTAGCCTCCTCTTGGTCACCACATAACCACCCTTGTTAAATTCATTCAGTCTGAAGAAAGTGCACAGGGGATCTCTTGAGCCAGTGCATTTTAACTAGATAGGTGATTTTTTCTATTTTCTCTGATATTAACCTCTACAAGAGCAGTTGGCTACCCTTCACAGGTGTCCATGAATGCATTTAACACTCACTTCAGTATGATCACCCAGAGCTCTTGCTGGTGAGGACAAGGCAATTCACACATTGAACTCTCATTAATGTAATAGCTGTTGCGCTCAGAAGTACCTCCCTCTCCTTCTCCTCAAAGATGATTAAGGGAGTGGAGCATCTCCCTTCTGAGGAGCGGCTGAGGGAGCTGGGGCTCTTTAGTTTGCAGAAGAGGAGACTGAGGGGAGACCTCATTCATGTTTAGAAATATTTAAAGGGTGAGTGTCACGAGGATGGAGCCAGGCTCTTCTCGGTGACAAACAATGATAGGATAAGGGGTAACGGACACAAACTGGAACATAGGAGGTTCCACTGAAATTGGAGAAGAAACTTCTTCTCAGTGAGGGTGACAGAGCACTGGACCAGGCTGCCCAGAGAGGTTGTGGAGTCTCCTTCTCTGGAGACATTCAAAACCCGCCTGGACGCCTTCCTGTGCAACCTCATCTGGGTGTTCCTGCTGCGGCAGGGGGATTGGACTGGATGAGCTTTTGAGGTCCCTTCCAATCCCTAACGTTCTGCAATTCTGTGATTCTGTGATTCAACCTGCCCCACAGACGCTCACCCTGACAGGAGCTGGGCGTAGAAGGCAAATTAAAATCCATCGGATTTTGATTGTGTCTTTCTAATCTCAGTTCTGTTCACTCTTGGATAAGATAAATAGAATGTATATTACAGCCACATATGGATTCTCTTACAGTTCCTTTCACACTTGTGAGTGTATACATCTCCTTTCAGGATTCCTATTGCCCTGCTGGAAGGAATCTATAAATCCTTTATATCAAGTACGTAGTCCTTGAGCAGCCTGCAGCAAAGATATGTTTATTCTTGCACCAGCCATGAGCCATCTACACTGGCATCATCTTTATTTTAGATCCAACTGGGAACATTAGCTGTGGTCATGGCCTCAAGTTGCACCAGGGGAGGGTTAGATCAGATATCAGGAAAAATGTCTTCACTGAAAGCATTTTCAAGCACTGGAATGGGCTGCCCAGGGAAATGGTGGAGTCACCATCCCTGGAGGGATTTAAAAGACTAGAAGATGAGGTGCTTAGAGACATGGTTTAGTGGTAGACAGGTTATGATTGGACTCAGTGATCTTAAAGGTCTTTTCCAACCAAATGATTCTGTGATTCTATCATTCAATGATTCTAAGATTCTATGACATCACTGGAGAGACAATCTGAACCAAGTGGACACAATCTGATTTTATGTAGTGTGAACATATAAACGACGCTTTTCAATGCATAGAGATTTTACCCCAATATAGGATGCACCCAGGATGCACCCAGAAGATCTCCATGACATTAATATACCTTTACATAAATAGCCAAACATTTTGGTCCTGTTGATCCCCAGATCTTCTGATAAAGGGCTGAGAGAGTTGCTAGTAACCTGTGCTCTCACTAGAACCAAGGTTGCAATTCTGGGCTAGTTGTTGACTTCACTACCTGTTGAGTAACCCTCTGCCTGCAGATCTTCTACCTACAGCAAAAGAAGATCAAGGGTGTTGATCGCTCCAGATACATGTCCTGCCCAAGATTTGTCTCAGAAAAGCCTCCATTTAAGAAGTAGTTCATTTGAATATGAAGGCAAAACAAGGATAGCCCTGCAGGGATATTTTCCTTGGGCGAATATTTGTAAACCATATGAGTGTTTGTGGCTTTACGCAGCTGGAAACCATATATTGCCTCACCGGCACTGCAATGTGTTTTGAGTGGAGAGGGATTGGGATGCATTATAGCATTCAAACCTTTCATTATCCCTACATCCCTTCCTCCCTTCCTGACATACCTTTCTTTATTTCTCTCATTTTCTCTTTCAAAAGAGGGGAGGAGTGAATGTATAAGATGTTTTATTTCTCATCCCTGTGCTCAATCCTGTTGATTTTCAGAGCATGTCTCTCTACCTGTCCATTCTAAACCATAATATTTTGCCCAGTTTTACCCACTTTCTTTCCCCCTCTGTATTTATATGTCACCTCTCCCCATGACACTTACGTATGTGAATGAGCAGCATAAGCTGATTTTGGAAAAAGTGCTTTCACAGAATCACAGAATCACAG
>NW_010204854.1:0-4568 GCF_000695765.1 Mesitornis unicolor | reverse complement strand
CTCCCGTTTCCCAAGACTTGGCAAAGACTTGTCCTACCAGTTCGGGAAAGCCGGGAGGGGGTGCAAAACCAGGGCAGGGCAACAGGTCCCTTCCCTGCATGGGCATTGCTGCCTCTCCTGCCTGCACCACCATGGGATGTCCCACCTTGCTTCACTGGGACCTCACAGCCTCAGTACTGGGTGACCAGCACATCTGCATTAGGGTACAGGGGCCAGGGCTGAGCCACTGTCAGGACTGAGTGGGTGAAGGGGTCTTTTCTTGGAGGTGATGTTTTTGGCTGAAGGCTGCAGAAGTGGAGAGGTAAGACAGTGACAGGAATACAGGTGAGAGGAATGAGGTTGCTGGGCCAAAAACTACTGGCTCTTTTCATCAGTCCCAGATGAAACTTGGCTATTGGTTGCTGTCTGCGTGTGTGGCTGTTTTGCATATTTTTCAATGAAAATTGTGTCTACTAATAAGCAAAAGGAGCGTCATCTGTTTAAGGCCAAGCATGTTTTACACTCCCAGGTGGCAGCTGAAGCATCTTAGACAGATGCTGCCCCAGCTTCCTGTTCTGGGCACTGTGAGCAGCCCAGGGGGTCACAGACCCCGATGTCACGCACTGGGGTCAAGGTGAGTGCAGCAAAGCCGTGGGGCTGATGGGGCGATGCTGTTTGTCCCCTGACCTCTGGTGATGGGGGCCCGCAGCCCCTCACCATGGAGTGGGCAAGTCTCCAGTCTAGCGACTCTGTGGGGTCTCTAGCCCCGCTGCAGCCCCACAGCGGGAGAAATGCGCTATGGAGGAGATAGATTAGATTGCAAGGAGAAAAAAACGGTGGCTTCGAGCCAAGCCGAGCACTCAGCAGCCACACACGGCTCTTGTGTGACCTCTTGTGTTGGTGCTGCTGGAGTGAGCCAGGCCTGGGTGAGGGAGCTGCCGGTACCCGGGCTGCTCCTGGTGAGGCAGATGCTGGTACCGCGGCCAGGCTGTGGTCCCCAGAAATGCAGCTCTGCAGTTGCACCCGTGGGTAGCACCCATTTATCTCCACGTTTAGATTTAAGGGATGATTACATGTAAAAATGAAACGCAAATATGTAGCAGAAACACCCCAGTCACACTCGGGCATGATGGCAAGTCCCGTTTATTACTTTCACAGATCACTTTAAGGCTTTTTTTTATTTTTTCACTGGCCTGGCTTGCTGTGGGCAACACAGCTGCCTGTGCAGCGTGGATGTGGCTGCCTGTTTCGTTCTCACCTGAATAATTTTTTCAAGCAGCTGGATATGCATAATAGAGGATCTGAAGAGTCTCAAAATGTTGACAGGTTTCATGAAAACTGGAGCCTGATTTTAAAAAAAAAAAAAAAAAGGGAAAACTGGGAGCCTTGAATGCCCCAGTCCTGGAAGAGCTGCTGGATGTGCCCGTTCAAGCAGGGCCCCCAGCAGCACAGGGCTGTGCTCAGTGAAGGGAACACCTTGGGAACAGACTGGTTTATGGTGGGCAGCCCGTGCCCCTGGGTGTGTGTGTCTCTGTGCTCAGGACTTCTGGAGGCACCAGCAGTGTTGCGAAGCCTCAGCTGTGTTGGAGCCTGGGTGTCCAAAGCTGGCGTGGAGTTCCTGCCAGCGAGCAGCGCTTGCAACACTATAAATAAGTGACAGCCTGGTGTTGAGGCCACTAATCCAAAACACGCTCTTTGCACCTCATAAAGATGTGGTTGTTTTATATCTCCTGGGCTTGGGGACAAGGATGAGCAGAGGAGCTGGTCTTGGGTGCTGTGCCCAGGCCCATGTGGCTTTTGTCGGGCAGTGCCTGAGCAGCTCAGTGCCTCAAGAGGAGCTCCACCAAACTGAGCTTAAACAGAGCAGCAGAAAGCAGCCATCCATCCCTGCTCGGGCTGGAATGGGGGATAAAAATCTGTCTGTGACAGGAGCCAGCCTCTCCTGGCTCTGCTTCTCATTAGGAGGTGCAGAATCCGTTACCCCGTGCTGAGATTTACAGCCCTGCAGTGCCTTGCCTGAACGATTCCATGTGGGCTGTGTTTGGAGATAATTTTATGACTATGATGCTGTGTTTTATGTCTTTATTGCCTGGCGTGGGCAGGATGGGGGATTTTCAGTCCCAAAGATATGGGGTGCCCGCAGAGGGGTCATGGTCCCGGGGGTCTCCAGCACCGTCTCCCTGCGGGCAGCTCCAGAGGCCTCCAGAGGGCACCAGGCACCAGCGATTAAAGACTCAATTAAAAGCTGCTTTGATTGAGCTGGCTCTGGGTTATGGTCAGCACAGGCGGCTGCACCTCGCTGGGCATCAGCGTCTGCCTGCTCCTGTGCTGTCTGGTGGCAGCCTGGCTCTGCAGGGGGTTGGCTTTGCATTCATGCACTGAATTTTGGGGAGCTGACTCCCATTTCGGATGCTGCCAAGTAAAGAGGCAATGGTGGCCTCTCGTGTGGGTGCACGGAGCCAGTCAGTGCCTGACACTGGAGGGAGTTTACTGCGAACTTTAATAGTCTGGGGAGACGGGTTGTGCCCATTTAATGTTCATTATTTAACATTGGCAGCAAAGTGATGTGACCTGCCCTGAGTCGCCCACAGAATGGGGACAGGGACCTGGGGTGGCTTCACGCCAGGTGTGCACCTTGGTGGAGTCAGGTGGCCCCATGCCCTGGACTGGCAGGAGCAACTTCCAGAAAGGCTGAAATCCCAGGGGAAAATAAGCTAAAGCTGAGATGCTGCAGTGGAAAAGAGCCGAGTGCCTGCAGCCAGCGTTGCACAAGCAGAGGTGCAGGGACAAGAGGAGCGAGACCCCTAGGGGGATGCTCTGCGTCAGAGCCCCCGCTCCAGGCGCACTGGGGTCTCACTTCTCATCACAGCTCGTCCTGAGTTCACACCCATTGATACCCTTGGCTCAATTTGGGCAGCACATGGTCCCCATGGTGTCATCGGCTGCCAGCAAGGGGCAAGGGCCAGGACCCCCTCTAAGGCCGGGCTTGGCCCCTGCAGCTGCGGGTGATGGGGACTGATGCTTGCTCTGGAAGACACCACAGGGTTGTACAGGTACAGGCCTCACTGACAGACAGACAGACAGACAGACAGCCCTCATGTCCTGCAGCAGGTTTACTTTAAAAACACACACACACACACACACACGCACACATGCACACATATGCACATGTATGTTTATGTACATGTGTATATATATAATGTATGCAAAACTATGTTTATAGATATATGTAAATATATATAAAATATCTGTATACATAGTTTTACATGTATGTACACATGCTGAAAAGTTTTATCACTATAAACTGTTATATGCCTAAAATAGATAATTTTAATATACTTATATTAAAATGCTACTAAATATGCTGTATTAATAATTCCTAAATTTGATAGGTACGTGTATATGCTTATGCTTGCTAATTTTCATACATATTAGTATATATAAAAATGCAAGACTCTCCAAAAGCATCTATTGTCTGTTCTATACATTAATTAAAATATAATAATAAGCAGCTGGTAAAGACTCACTCCTCTAAGAACACAGCACCCCACCCCACATGGCCGGTTACAGTGACCTGATCTGACAGAGGTCCTGGTACCCCAGGACATTTGGTTCCTGTGCACTCAGGCCAGGAGAGGTGGGGGTAGCACTGACAAAGGTGTATGGACTCTGCAAAATGTTTGGTTTTCCTGTAAGTGTGCCTTTATGTATCACTAACGTCTATTTTGTATATAGGACTGTAAAATTAATTTATTAAAAATAAATGCTTTCTGAAAAATGTAACGATTACATTTATAGCTATTTAACAATATAAATACCTGCATGTGCACACAGACTATTTCAACAAATATACTTTGTGTATAACGTATAATGTGTATTAAACACAGTATTTCATAGCAATAAAAGTGTAATTATAGATCCATAAATGTATACCTAGATGATTAAATTCTACTAAATATGCTGTATGAAAATATGACTGAATTTCTCTCCTTATGTTCACCGGTATATAGCTATTTCTGTGTTAGTAAAACGTATTTTGTACTGAATACACATAGGCACGTAAACCCAGACATACATACACAGATATACAGATATATCTCAGTGAGGAGTGCTTTTATATGCATCTTTCTATAAAAGCAAACCTGTTGTAAATTCTATTACACATGCTATCTGAAAATGTCATTGCTGTAGCTCTATATGAATACTTAGAAAGTGAGGAGTATGGGCCCATGTGCAGCTCTGTGTGTGTATGTTATGCTACTACTATACTTTGCTTATAGTATGCACTGTATATTAAAAACAGACCTTTGGAGCAATAAAATACATAATTACAGGTACATAAATATAAACCTAGATTACTAAATTCTGATAAGTATGGTATATTAAAAAAGAATTTGATATCTGTATATATATATATATCTGTATCTCTATGTACATATATATATATGTATCTGTATATATATATACACACACACACCAATCATACATACAGATACAGCTATATAAATATGTGAATATGAATGTGCATGCATATCTATATGATAATATAGCATTTATTGTAAAAGACCTTTATAACAACACTTTATATA
>NW_010204853.1:0-8677 GCF_000695765.1 Mesitornis unicolor | reverse complement strand
TCGGCGCCTCGCATCGTGGTGCTGCTGTGTAAAACCTGAACACCGTGCACCTTTCCTGGCTCTCCTTTGTGGTGTGAAGCCTCGCTCTGCTAATCCTCCTTCCACCGAAACTTTACATAGAAGATGAGGAAGAAGGATCAAGTCTCCAGTTCAAATAATCGATGGATTAACTCCGATTTGCTTATCTCGACGGTCAGTAAGAACTGGCTTCTGGCGGTGAGACCGGCCCGCGTTCGTAAAATCTCGCTTGTTCTGACAAGGTTTCCCACTGCGCAGCAGAGCTGTTGAAGGAAGCAGTCTTCCAGAAATACGTGGGGAGCTACCTGGGTGTTCTAGAGGGTGTCTTACTGCAAAAAGTCAGCAAACGTAGTGCCAGGTCTGCGCGATTGTCTGTTCTGTTTCGAAAGCCGTGTGTAGGGTAATTGGCTCTTCCAGATGTTTGCTGCTTCCACGCAGTCTTTTCCTCTGGTTCTGAAGCACTGAGCACTTGTAATGACTTGCAGAGCTGCAAATAGTCGAGTTAGTGTTTGTCTCCTCAGACCGGGCAGATCGTGTTGCACCCACCTCCCCCTTCCCTGAAAAAACCCCCACAATTGGTCTCTGTTTGCAGAAGCCACTTTTATTTATGTAGCTGCGGAGCCCTCGTCTGCCTACTGCTGCTGATGCTGCGTTCAGTGATTATCCTCATTTGGCTCCTCTTCAGGAATGGGGAGGCTGGGATCAGTGAAGGACAAGTTCACTGGGAAGCACAAGAGAAGAGTATTTATTTCGATAACACCTTTTCTTCCTTGTTTTGCAAGAACAAGTGGAACAACTTAGTTTTCTGCAGGCTGTCGTGTCCTTGTGCAGTAAGAATTGGTTACCTGGGGACGTAGGACCTCATCGCTGAAACGGGGTAGCATCACTTGTGCTCTGAGAAGCAGCTTTGCAAAGTTTAAATAGGCAGAAGCCTTGTATGTCTTAAATTACTCGCAAATGTGTGAAGCTGTGGGGAACCTGCGGTGCTAGGGCTTGTGGTAACAAGCCTGGGAGCTGAGTCAGAGCAGAACTCGCTGGGGTTCGCGTTGGATTTGGTGCAGAGGCTGCCTTATGGTCCTTGCACGCCTCTTAACTTAGTTGCCTGCAAAATGCTAAGTTTGCAAATCTCTAAAATGTAAGGAGAATTGTAACTGAAAAGGAACAAAGTACCTTTCTGCCTGTAATATTTTTTGAGCTGTGGGTGTTTTGGGTTTTTTTCCCGTAGAGAAACACAGTGCCTCTAGCACGGGAAGGTGTGTGCGTCGTGGGGAAGACCTCAGAATAAGTCCTGTGATTTCCTGATGTTCTTCTGTAATTCACTCTCATTTCTCACCCAGTTTGCCTGAAGAGTTGGGGGCCACTCTGGCATGGTGGGAATTTTTTGTATTTATAAAAATCACCCTTTTGAGAGTCAGCCAAGCTGTTCTGTCAGCATCTAAGCGTAACTTCCTCACAGGTTTCTGCCCTTTGCTCTCTTGTGGTAAGAGCTGCTCCCAAGACTTTAACATTTGGATGGATAATCTCACAGGTCCTGACAAGAGAGAATATAGGGATTTTTGTTAGCTCCTGGCCTGCTTTCGGGTTGAGCTGGGCCTGGGGATTGGTTTTGAGGGAGCAGGTCCACGATAACTCATGTTGATCTAAGTTAATCTTGCTCTTATCCTGCGTCGTCCTTCCCCCCCGAGCAGCTCAGGCCCCCGAGGCCATCATGAGTGGAAAGCAGAAAACTGGCAGAAACCTCCTTAGAAAAGCTCCCAAGGAGAAGCCTTGGAGCCTCCCTCCCTCACATGGTCAACTGATGCCTGTTGTAATCCACCAACCATTCATCTGCTCCCTGAGTTCTGGTAGACTTTGCATACGTACACTTAAAAGATTCCAAAAACCTTTTGCTTTGTCCTGCACACGCAGCTCGTAGCTCTCTGTCAGTCGGGAGAGTTGGTCACTCGGTTCTGTTGTGATCCTTCTGCGGCTCCGTGCGACAGTGAAGTGTCAGTGCCTCACTGGGTTGAGAGCTGTGAAGGCGGTGGGCTTGTCTAAGTGGGGATTCTAAGATGAAAATTAAAGCTATTCCACAGTATCTTCTCTTCTTGACCTTGGTGTTCAGGCTAGTTTGGTATTTTGCTAGATTATCCATTATAAAAATATCCTGGTTAATCTGGTTGCCTCAGGTGATCTGGTAGATGCTATGTTCTAGTTAGAAGTGTAAACCTGAGTTTACTAAATTGAATTTTGTGGCCTTCAAGAAGGCTGAAAAGGTTACTTCTGGAATGCCTGGCCTCTGATTAAACAAAAATTGTGTGAATGTGGCAGTTCTCAACATGCTCTGAGGCTTTTCTGTCCTTGCTGCTTGTTTTCGAGGACAGTAGGGATGGAGGTGGTGTATTGCCATGCAGTCTGGATTGTTTGGCCAAAGAGCAATGCACCACTTGTTTAACCTAGCACCCACCACGAGCTACAGGTTTTCAGAGTGCAGCTGCTAACAGTGCATGAAAAAAAAAAATCTTTAAATGATCTTTAAAGGTTCCTTTCAACCCAAACTGCTCTGTGATCTTGCTCTCCCTGTGTAAGTCCTGTCTCTTCCTTATTGCGCTGACTTCAGATGTAGCTGTTAGAAAACTGTGTGCAGTAACTTTCTGTTTGGAGGGGTTGGAAGACCCCCAAGAAGCATCTGAATAGTCGATGGAGGAGGTTTTGCTCGAGTTCCTTCTCCGTCTGCTCTTGGTTTTAGTTGCCTCAGACTCTTGTGGTGTCACATTTGGGCCCTTACCTAAACACCGCCACTGAAGTCTGAATGCTCACTTTCAGTTTATATTTTGCCAAGATTCCGTTTTCACTAAAAGTAAATAAATAAAGTTGTATGTTTCATAAGAGGTAGTTCCAGTTGCTGCTGTGTCAGGTATTCAGGTAAATTTCTATGGGGATTGACAAGTTTTTTACCCAGCGCTGTTAGTTCTCACCCTGTGCAAGTCAAAGACATCGTGGGAGATCAAAGTAGCTGGGTTTGGTTGCAATGTTGACCTGTACTTAAATCATTCAGATCTCGCCTTGTTCTTGCAGAAGTTGCACTGCTCCAACAGTTTTTCTCTTATCATTCAGATAGAAATCTGCATCCGAGGGATTTAAATGCTCGCACTGGGTGGAAAACTGCTCACCTGAGGGTACTGCTGACAGCTTTTCCCCACGCATTCCTAACAGGATGGCACTGCCGTGTTGTGGACATGCAGACCCACATCGTGTACCTGTGTCACCTGGATAAGAACAGATCAGACTCTTAAAGTGTGTTATCTGCTGGGGAGAATGATGTTTATTCTGCTCGGGGATCAGGACAAAACAGTCTCCTTGTATTACCAGGTTCGGCAGCAGGGACTGGGCTTTGCCATCAGCATATTGGAAGTAATCCTGGAAACTCGGTACTGTCTGTTGGGCATCTCTGTACTTGCAGAGACCAGAGATTCACAACTTAGTGTTTATTTGTTTAGCAACAATTGAGCTTCAGATGGGAGGAAAACCTTGCTTTAGCGTGTAGCTTCAGGTAGTTTAATAGTGCATGGCTATATACAGGCCACCACCATTGCCCAGAGACTAGAATAAAGTATTTTCAATCAAGTTGCAATCTACTAAATACATAAATGCCTACTAAATACTTAAACTCTGACATTCTTTTTTAGATGTCATTGAAAGTTTGGTTCATGGCAAGAAGAAGGTTGTAGTGCTGCCCGTGCAGCACTTCCAGCCTGCCCTGCCTGCTGCAGACGGTTGGCTTTGGGCTCTGTATCCCTGAGCCCTGTCATTGATTTTGCTGTTTGTCAGAAATAATCAGGAGGAAGGACAAGCAGCTGTTTCTCGAGCAGTTGAGTTGTTGATTCAACCCCTGTGTTTTGGCAGGTGATGGTTGTTCAGCAGTGATATCGGTGGTGGTTTTGGAGCCGTGTGTTGGTACGGGGCTGTCTGTAGCGCTGGTGTAGCGCGGCAGTGATGACCTGACTGCTTTCCTCCCCCGGTATTTTCTCTGTGTCCTTATTAGCAGAGAAGCTGTAGGTGTGCTCAGTCTCTTTAACTGAGGCTTGTCCTTATTCATGGCTTTTTTAAAGCAGGAGTTATGGAAACAGTAATTGAAAGGATCTGTGGACAAGTGTCTGGCTCTCCTGCATAGAAGTGAGATACCTTTCTACTAATGTTGCTTTCCAGAAAGCTTTTCAAGCTCACTTGTGAAAACCAGCGTCAAATATGTTTGTGTTTTTTTTCTTAAGTTGCTCATCTGTGCAGAAGTAGTCAGCTATAATTTCTTCGTTTAGCTTAAGGGAAACTGTCACTGATCTGGCTGCTTACGTGGTATCGTTTTAAATCCTCTGAATTACCATTACAGTCAGAATTTTCAAGCAAAATGCTTGGCTTAACAGCTCTATATAGCTATTGAGCTGAGCAGTTCAAGCTGAAAAATGCCAGTGCTTTTTGGAAAGGAGCTCTCAAAAATAGAAAATGCATTAAAAGCCAAGCTTCTCTGGCAGAGATGACCAGTACCTGTGGAGGAGCACGCTGCAGCTCAGTGCCCCGGGCCTCTCCCGGGATCAAGGTTAATTTAAACCCGTATCTAACCTCCTGAGGAAGTGTGGAGCTTAAATAAGATCTATGTTCAGCTGTCTTTGTTTTAATCCTCTAATCAGTGTGGCGAACTCAAGAAAGGTGCTTGGTTTGGTCCTGTAACAGGGCTTTTGTTTGCGCGTTCTGGAGGCCAGCAGAATTTTTTATTTGGCAGTTTGTTACTAATCCCATGGAAACCTTGCCTTAGCAGGGACTGTAAAGACTTATTCATGTTGATTTTCTGTTGAATGAAATCCAAGCAGTTTTATCCAGGGTTAAAGTAAACATTAGAGGTTTGCTTTTCTTCCAGTTCTATAAAGAAAACATTGTGATTCATCCAGGTGAGAAGTTCTGTGGCTTTGTACAATACCACACAGGTCCTGTGCTTTTGAAGAAATTATGCCCAAGAAAAGGAGGAAAAAATGTGTTTAAATTAGTGTTTTATACCTAGGCTCTTAAAACGATGCGTTGCTTGCCTCTGCCTTTCCCCTGTATTCTGTGCACAGATTCCTAAACAGCCTGAGCGCGCTGTGTGCCGTGAGCCGGGCCTGCCAGTGCCTTGGTGACTCATTTCCTTATTGGTGCAGATGTGTAGAGTAAATGTTTCTGGGTAACTCTTCTCATATGAAATGCAGCTCCCCTGCACAGCAATCGCTTTCATTCAGTGGGCACAAGTGCTCGATTCTGAAGAAAGGCCCGAATGGCTTTTCTCACTGAAGACCGCACGGGCCGCTCACAGCAAAGGGTAAGTCTGGGGAAACTGCCGTGTGATGCTGCTTTTCGGGGGCTTTTTGAATTATTTTTTAAATCTTGCTTCTCTATCAGGCTTAAAAACAAGCTGGTGTTTATACCAGCACAGTTCTTTAGGTGAATGCTCTAAGCATTTATTCAATCGAGTGTGTCAGTAAGACTTCTTTGGAGCAGCACGCTCTACTCTTGGCCAAGCGGGAATGAAGCGCTGCTGTTTTCCACACCAGGAAAGGCATTAACACTGTGGATTCGCTGAAAACTTGTTTCATACGTGTGTGCACGTCAGATCTGGGTGTGCGTTGCTGAAATATATGAGTCTGCAGGAAGAAAAACGGCATTTCTGCTTCGGCTGCTGCCGAGGTCTGCGAGTGACCGCTGCACCTACCAGCTCCGGTGTGAGTCACCGTGCCCGCTGCCTCTGCTTGCTGAGACCTTTCTAACTGGGTTTAATGTGCTGATGTACGATCTGTCTGAATGCAGAGCACCTAACGACATTGCGAATCAGCTGAGCTCATCTTGTCTTTCTGGTCTTTTCCTTTTTTCGTGGCTTTTATGAAAGGAGAACCAGACGCTGGGGAAGTCAGTTTACCACAACAATTTGTGTGTCTCCCAGGCAGATTGATTTAAATAAGCCAGAAGCTTAGATTTGAATAATTTCAGACTTGCTTCAACACTGCGGTGATTTTTCCAGAGTTTTCTACTCTGGTGATATTATTTTGTGGCTAATTTTAGCTTCTATTGCTAAGCTTGGTGTGTTGCCTCACTAAATTGATACGATCTGTAATTATTTAAATGTTTGCATCTTAGTGTTTCTGTCTTTTTTTTAATAATGTTTAAAAATGGCAAGACGTTATCTGCTGAATTACTTTTCTATCCCAAAGCAGGTTAATGCATGGAAATGGAAACTTAATTAAAATGCAGAAGATGAGTGTTAAAGCAGAAGTGAAATACTCAAACACTGGATCAGAACAGTTGTTTTACATGAGAAAATTGTGAATACATCAGTGTGGCTTTCCTGGTCATTGTGACCTTTGCCACTTGAGAATAAGTGATTTTTTTTCTCTTTCTAGTGATTAGAAAAAATGGTAATTCTTCTCTTCAGTTCCCATGGAGGAACTGAAACCTCAGCTTCAAGGCATTGAAGTGACTGCAGTTGTAATGGAGAAGCTGTTTTGTTTGAGTGTGCAGAAAAGGTTCAGAAGTGGCCGATGAGTTTCCAGAGGAGGAAAGAAAAGGCTTGTGGTGGAAAGGAAAGGTTTGCTGTGGCAGCATGACAGCAGGTACCTGAGCTGTGCGTCAAGGGCTTCCAGAGCTCCCCTGTCACAGCATCCCTGTTCATCAGCATCATGGCTTCTGAATGCCGTGCCTCTTGCCCGGTCTCGTTCTGGTGGCACCGTCCATCAGATGGACTCGGGTGGTGGGCTTGGTTCTCCAGTGCGTGAGGAGAGAGGACTCAAGTTCTGGCTGGTTGCGCTTTCTTGAATTTCGTGGGTTTTTAGGTCAGAGAGGCTCATGGTGGGTACCTCCTTGTGGCTAAGGCTTCGGTTGGCTTGTCCTGACTTGTGTGTTCTGTCTGGCCCAGATTGCATTTAACCATAATTCACATTTCTGAGAGCTGCAAAATGGGTAACTAGGGCTGTTTAATTGCGAGTGTAGCAGGATGGGTGCCCTACCCCTCCACCTTAAAGAAAGTTTTAAAACTTTATTGTTGGGTGCGCTGTAATTGTGTTTTCTAAAGGACGCAAAGTCTGTGGTAGATCGTTGTTAGCTGTTATTTGAGAAACACAGGTCAGGGTTGCCTTTTGCAGCACAGGGTCGCGTAGGGAGCAGGGGTTATTTTGGATGTACATCTTGCGGGCAGCCCTTCCTGTACAGGAGGGACTCGAAGCAGGGCACCGTGCGGTTTGCAGACCTCCCTAAATACGGCTCACAGACTTCCTGTGAGTTCAGCGGGTGATGCTGAGAGCCCAGCAAAACGGATCTTGTGGGGGAGGCTCACCCCAGGCTGGAGAAGTCCTCCGGCCTGCCCAGGCAGTGTCCTAATTCTCTGTCAGAGCAATGCTGGTGCTGCTTGCAGGCCCCTGTGTGGGCCATGCTGTGGACCTTCGTACGCGGTCACGCTCTGTGCTTATTTGCACGTATTCCCGCTGGGTACAAAGGCGGTGCTGTTCCCCAAGTGGATTTATAACAGCCTCTCGGTGACTTTTGCCCCTGTGGTGCTATTTTGAATAACCAGAAAGTTTTCAACAGAAGTTTCTTTGGGAGAACCAGAGAATGAATAATGTGACAAGTCCAGCTTTTTTTGTGACGCAGGCTGATCTCTTAAAGTATTTTAAAATGCACATTTCTGGCCTTGTAAGAGGTGTCAAGTCAAGAACTTGTGTGCAGTGTGGCTCTTCTTAGTTCCTGTGTTATGTCTGATGCCACAAACTTACGTAGGAACGTGTCACACCAGTGTTTGAATTGCTGTCCCCTGAGCATCAGGCAGCCTCAGGTCACCATTGGGTTTTCCTGGCAGCTCTGCGGTACCTACGGCTTCTTCGGTGAGCTTGTGAGTGTTACAGTGAAGAAAGAGAGGATGGACAGAGCTGAAGAGAGGGTGGTGGCTGGGCATGGTTGTCGAGCATGTGTTGTGGTTTTTTTCACGTTTTGAATAGCGCTGTGATAAAATTGAGGCGCACAGGGGGCGATAAAATCGGTCATTGTGGTTAATGCTGAAGCGTGAGAAGAACTGCAGTGGTTTATTTTAACAGCAGGGAGTTGCCCGGCTCAGGGCTCTCATTCTTCACCTGCCTTTTAGCATGGGGAAGAAGTGAGTGATGTGCTGGGGCCCCGCGGATCTTCTGAAGAAAATGCCAGTGTTTTATTTCAGATCCAGCTGTTAGCGCTGGCATGGTCAGACACTTCTAAGGCTGCTCCTGCCTTTCAGGGAGACTTCCCCATCGCACTTAATCTCTGGGGAAGGCGGCTGGACTGACAGCCAAGGTTTGAGAAGTCTCTTGCAGGGTAATAGCGCTACAAAGCTGCCTGCGGGATCCCTTGGTACATCCTCCTCCTGCCTTTGGGACTGCAAGGTAACTAAGGAGATGCTGGGTATCGTGTGGGAATTCAGGAGGGTGTGAGCCATGTGGAAAGCCAAAATAGTCCTCTTCTTGTGACAGCGAGGGAGTGGCGCTGGGCAGCGTGCAAGAGTGTTTGCAGGCATGTTTGTCTGTGTGTGGTGTCCAGCACTTTCTGGAGTACGTCTTAGATTGCTCTGATCTGAGATACTGACAGCTGTGGGAGAGGTCATTGGCTAGGAGCTGGCTGAGGTCATTGCCGGACCACT
>NW_010204852.1:4596-13194 GCF_000695765.1 Mesitornis unicolor | reverse complement strand
AGCTGTGAGGATGCTGTGGGAGACTGTGTGTCACCACCTCTGTGTCTGTCACACAATTTGGCCACAAGCCACCACAGTGGGAAACCTCCCTGCAGGTTAAGCCAAGCCTAAGGTGACGCACAGGACAACGCTCAGCTCCTGCCTTTATAAGAAACTGAAAAAGTCACACAAGCCTGAAGTGCTTAACTGAGTGTGGAAAAGCCCAAATCTTGTCTTCACGCTGACTTGGGTATTTTGCAAATGAAGGCACTCAGACTCCAAAACCTGTTTGGAAAATGAGGTTTAGGCACCCAGACCTTTATTTTCTCCGTCTGGTCACGGTGTGATGAAGCAAAACAGCCTTCCTTTTCTTCTCTATTTTTAAAAGTAATTTTACTCCATTAGAATGGGGATTTCCCTCTAATGGGACTTGTTATTCCCCTATATGACTGATAGCAACAGAAAATCAAGAGAAATAAAACTGCACTGAAACACCTCAGATAGGTTAAGTAACGCCTTTCTCTTCTATCTCATGTCTACACAGTTAGAAAGGAAGATTAGGAGGTACCATGCAGTGGCAAAAAGAGGAGGAAAAGGAAGATAATAAAATACTGCAGGTGTTGGCAGCATCGCTCAGGCTCTCAACTCCAGAGCCCCATCAAAATCCAGCTCCATGCTGGGGATGCACGGGCTCAGCTTCAGGACCACCAGAGGAGCAATTGGGGTGGGTTTAATGGAAATTGTCAGAGTATTTCTGTATTTTTAGGGCTGGCTAACAAGCCCATAAGGCTCTCACTGGTTTTGGGACCTCTAGAGAGACGCAGGGATCACTGCAAGCAAGACAGAGGAAATTAGGCAGTTTTTACCTCCATAATCGGGTTTGACGCGAGAACTTTGGCTTCAATATTGGTCTCGCTGGCTGAACCGGCGACGGTCGTGAAGAAACGCATGGCATATTTGGCAGAAACCGTCTTCCCCGCACCCGACTCCCCACTCACGATGATGGACTGGTTCTTCTCCTCCCTGTGGAAGAAAAGCGCTTGTAAATTAATCCATCTCCTCGTTAAAAGTGCGTTTGCATCACGCAAAGATCTTCCATCTTCACGCGCCTACGTCATGGATGCTGGATTTATTCTGGACTCTAAAGTAATGGTGAAAAATACACAACTGTCAGGCACTGGCTGAATATCAGCTTCTAATATTATATATTTTAATTTTCCTTCCAACACCTTCACTCAAGCATTTGAGATTTTGCTCAACAAAACACAGGCAATGATTTGTGAAACTTAAGCTTGAGCAGTCTATTGCTAAGCTATTAAGATACAGATACCTATTAAAACATAGATACCCAGAAAAGTTCCTCAACGCTCACAACATGTTAAAAGTAGTTAAGTTGTGAAATCAAGCACCCTAAAATTAGGAAATGGCAGAATTTCACAGAATCACAGAATCGCTTGGTTGGAAAAGCCCTCTGAGATCATCATGTCCAACCGTTCCTGTCTACCCTCTAAACCATATCCTTAAGTACCTCATCTACCCGCTCTTTAAACACATCCAGGGATGGGGACTCCACCACCTCCCTGGGCAGCCTGGTCCAGCTTCTGACGACCCTCTCAGGAAAGAACTTCCTCCTTAGCTCTAACCTGAACCTCCCTTGGCACAGCTTGGTGCCGTTTCCCCTTGTTCTATCCCCCATCACCTGGGAGCAGAGCCCAGCACCCACCTCTCTCCAAGCTCCCTTGAGGCAGTTGGAGGTGTTGCTGAGGTCTCCCCTCAGCCTTCTCTTCTCCAGGCTAAACAAGCCCAGTTCCCTCAGCCGCTCCTCATCAGGCTTGTTCTCCAGAGCCCTCCCCATCCTTGTGGCTCTTCTCTGAACACGTTCCAGAATCTCCACATCCTCCTTCTAGTGAGGGGCCCACAACTGAACACAGCACTTAGTTGATTTAGTTGATTCTCCATGCAATTATACAAACATCAGTATTTTCACACATATCCTAAAATCTGGTTAAAGCTTTGACAGCAATAATACAAAGTATGTCTCCGAAATCAGACTCACACCATCCATTCTCCCCTAAATCCCACCAAAACCTAAATCACTGCATCGAAGCACAGCGACACCTCTGGGACTAAAGGGTAAGAAAAAGGGAATAAAGAGTTTAAAAGCAATTCTTGGTAAATACCACTCAGGAAAATTCGTTCAGCTCCTGAAACTCTGCAAAACAAAGTAGTCTTAAAGACGGCCTCGCTCATTAACAGAAGGTTACCAAGCACACACCAAATTTGCTTACAAAATGATCCAGGTGTACCAGCACTGAGATAATAAAATTTAACCAAAATTCAACCAGACCTTTTTATCTGCGCATACAAAAATGCTTTGCAGGAGCAGGAAGCGTCATCCTGGCCCCGAGGGGCTGCTGCAATCATTTACACACTGAAAATCTTTGCGCAAGTCATTGTGGATATCTTAAAATACCCAGCCCTTCACACTGTGCATGCAAAACGTGGCACACATGAGATAACATCCCAATAAATAATCAGTTTAGTGCAGATTAAATAATCAATTAGAGATAGAGAAAGAGCCCAGGCAGTGAGAGGAGTTCATTTTAAGGAGAACTGCATCCCTCCATGCACTGGGAGCAAAGCCCCTGCTGCAGTGGGATCTGCTCCCCAGGGCATCATCAGCACGTGGCAAATTCGGCACCTCCACAATTTGACCACAGATTTTGGGAAGGAGAGAGTTTTCACAGCAGGATTTGAAATAAGCTCCCAAAACATTAGAGCTATTGAGGTAAGCTGTAACTAGGTAATTGAGTGTGTTTTTAAGTAAGATCAAATTAAACTTCGCAGACTCTGCCCGGCTTTCGTGAATCACAGCCGAACGCAGGCACACAAAATCCTATACAAGAGCGCAACAATGAATTTACACCTTGCAGTTCTTGCAACAAGAAACACTGTAAAAACGCATTTCAGTTTAAGATCTCCTGGGAATCCACCAGCAGGAAGGCGAGAGGCACCTCCAACCGCTCCAGCTACCGGGTAACACAGAAATATTGGCCAAGAACCAAGCACAACCTCACCCAGCAGCCAACAACCCGGAGTCGGTGTTTCCAGTGACTCATCCTGGGTGGGGACAGCTGCACCTCTCACCCAGGGCTTGCTGAGTCACAGCTTCATGCCCTCCCCACGTCTTGGCTGCCAATGTGCCCATCCTGCACCTTTAGATATCCATGGATGTGCAATAAAGCTCTTTTTGTAGCAGGAGCCATCAGACTTGAACCCAATAGAGAAAAAGCAGTGCCAGACTCTGGTTAAAGTAGGGGAGAAGTTTCACCTCTGCTTTGTTCGTCTTTGTGGACAACCACGTGCTGAGCTCCAGCAGTGAACGTCCCATGTTGGCCATCAGTAGGATACAATGCATGAAGCACTGTTTAATATATTCATGAGTGACCTGGATGTTGGGATCAGGAGCTCCCCGATGACACCAAAATGAGTGGGGTAGGTGACACAGCAGAAGGGAGAGCCACCCTCCAGGAAGACCTGGGCAGACTGAGCGAGTGGGCTATGAGGAACCATATGAAGTTCAATAAGGACAGGTGTAAATCCATCACCCAAGAGTGCAGCTGAGACTGGGCTCCACCTGGCAATAGCGATCCAATATTGATCAATACTGAGAGCCACATTCAGTATTAGAGAGAGCAGCCCTGTGCAAAGGGACCTGGGGGTCCTGGTGGATGAGGAGCTCAACATGAGCCAACAGTGCTGCAGCTGTAGAGAAACCAACAGGATGCTGGGTGCATTGAAAAGGGCATCACCAGCAGAGATCAAGAAGGCATTGCCCCTCTGTACTCAGCACTGCTCAGACCACACCTTGAGCACTGGGTCCAGTTTTGGTCCCCACTATCCAAAAAAGATGTGGTCAGGTTGAAGGACCAGGAGGATGCTCAGAGGACTGGAAGAGCTGAGCAAACTGGGCCTGTTCAGGCTTGGAAGAGAAGGCTCAGGGGGGACCTTATCACCATGGACCAGGACATCAACGGTGGCACCAAGGAGATGGAGACTCCCTTGAACAAGGAGTCCCATGGAAAAGATGAGGGGTGATGGACACAAGTTGTGTCTGGGGAGATTCCCATTGAACTGCAGAAGTTTTTTTACCATGAGATCAATCAGACATTGCCTCCCTTGGCATCCAGTCAGCACTGCTACAGAGTAATATTTTGTAACCTGTTTTTTTATTATCTAAGATTCATAATTAAGACCTCTCGTTATCAATTCTGACCTCTCTCATAACTTCTTCATGTTAACTATTGGGATGTGCCTGGATGGAGGAGGCAAAGGGATCCCACCAGGGCTCCCATCCAAGGAGCTCTCCAGACCCACAGCCCACGCAGGCTTCAGGTCCCATCACAAAGAACCTTTTACATGGTATCCTGAGTGGTTTATTCCTCCTTCTGGTTTGTCTCCTCTAGAAAGCACCACCATTCTCCAAAAAACACTGAACCTAGTGACAAAAACCACGGCCAACACCACTTCCTGCTCTGCCAGGTCAGGTTTTTGCTGAGTTTCTGCAGAATTTGCCCAAAAGGCTGATGTGCATGAAATGGGCCAGGTGGGTTCTCCATGGCACAAGAAAACTTTTGGAGTTGTATTATAGAAATAAAATAAAATATAAATAAAAGTGAAAAGAAAGCTGCTGGCTTCCAAACAAAACAGCAAGGCCACTCAAGCTCCTTCGTTTGCAGAAATGTGTCTCCTCTGTTGGTTGGTTTTTGTGGAAAATGCATGTTCAAACATTTCTTTTCCAACTTCAGGAATAAAAGCCTTCAGGAATAATGGCTGCAGAGAATTTCCCTTCCTTGGTGTACGAGCTAAGCAGCTGCTGGTGCCAGCAGGGAAAGACTGATGAACCCCACAGAGCAAAAATGGTTAAAACCAGGCAGGGCTTGTTCGTATTCAGCAGAGAATTAAAAATACTGAAACATTTGGGTACTGTGCAGGTGCAGTACGCAACACAGCTGCTTGAAATACAGCCAATTTGAGGAGCATCAGCACAGAAGAGAATCATTATGGCAATAAAGCTTGGATAAAATGAAATGTTACGGGTAAACTACCGGCTCTGTTGAGGCACAGCAATGCTGTCACATCTCCTGCTGGGTCCTATGTGGCTCCTGTGCATCTTGGGGATGCCACCATGGCTTGTCACACTGCTACACCGTACATCGGTGCTCATGGCAAACAGCTCACGTGAAGCACACACACCACACACACATCAAGCTCATGCTTGTCCAGCAACACAGGGTATGCAATGGGGATTAGGCTTGAGTGATGGCCAAAGAGGCTGTTCCCACCTCAAAACTAGCTATGAGGCACTTAAAGATGCAACTCCTCAACCTTCATCTCCATAGGTCTTCACTACTTTTGTTTCTTCACTTAGAGCAGCCTTCCAAGATAACCCAAAGCCTGGAAAACTGATACCATGATATCCGTCCACCAGAGACGCCTACAAACCCATCAAGGCGCAGAAGTCCAACCAGAAACAAGATTTAGAGTCACAGAGTCATTACGGTTGGAAGAGGCCTCTAAGACCATCAAGTCCAACCGTCAACCCAAGACCACCATGGCCACCAAACCACGTCCTGAATTTTGAACTCAATTTCAATGCGAGGGGCAACAGCACTGCCAAATTTGAGGACTGCAAGTGTCGGTGGCATCTATAGAGCCTATGAAGTGCCGACTGTCTGTGCAATCTGTCCTGCTTCACTTTGCACCCTTCTCCAAAAGCAGTAACACCTTCTCATAAGCTGCTATGCAGCCGAGTAACACATCTCTTTCTTTGCAGACATTTGTCACGAGCAATAACCAACTAGACTCCCTCCTTGGCCAAACACTCAGGAAGAGTTGGGTAAGGCATCCAGCCCAGCAAAACTAGTGAGGCAGCCACTGGAGTTTTCAAAATATGTGAAAAGTATCATACAATTGCAGAATGGTTTGGGTAAGAAGCGATCTTTAATCATCTGGTCCAATCCCCTGCCATGGGCAGGGTCATCTCCAACCAGACCAGGTTGCTCAGAGCCCCGTCCAACCTGGCCTTGAATGTCTCCAGGGATGGGGCATCCACCACCTCTCTGGGCAACCTGTGCCAGGGTCTCACCTTCCTCATCATAAAACATTTCCTCCTTCCATCTAGTCTGAAAGTCCAGCAGATATGAGGGTTTTTATTGAAGCAACATATAAAGGTGCTGCCCGAGGCAAAAAAAGTCAGTTGTCTACTATGAGAAAGGGCACATCAAGCTGATACCTGTGCTGATGAGCACTGGCTGCTAATTACCAGCCTTTGCATCAAGGAAATGGATTTCCCTGCTTGTTTAAGTAGTCAGTGCAGAAAATATCACAACCCTCAGAGGTGCCTCAAACAGCTTGGGAAAGGTGTGTAGAAATGTCTGAATTTCCAGCCCATCCAGGTGGACACAGCTCCTTCAACTGCACTGAGAGCTGCACCCATTCTGGTTTCAGTAGAGCGATCAGAGGTGCGACACCGCTACGTGTTTCCATATGTAGTTCTCAGAATGGGAAATTCATTTGTCATTATAATATCTGATTTCCCATCAAGGTACCTGGTTAAGTCAGGGCTGAACGTTTCTGGACACTTCTCACTGCAGGACAGAGGATGCTCAAGCTATGGGTTGAACCCAAGGCCAGTGATGGTTCCCACCACCTCTCTGTCTGTCAAGAGGAGATAGGAGGCATCTCAATGCACATCTATACATCTAAGATCCTTCATCTTCACCAACATTACTTGAAAACAGGAGTGTCTGAAGACAAATAGACGCCAAACGTTCTCCAGATCTAAATAAAAATCATAATTTTTCCACAGCCAGCTTTCTTCAAAGCAGTAATCTAAAGCCATGAGCTTATAGGACTTGTTATCACCGTCACCTCTTCAGAAAACCATTGCTGGCACCGGCAGCTGAAGGAAACCACTGCACAACTTCATCTCGGCTTCAGCAGAGGGAACAAAACCAACTGCACTAAAAACAGCTCCTCCGAGAGGGAAAAATACCCAAAGCAAAGGAGGGCAGAGCCAGACCCTGTGCGTAATTATCAGGGGTCACTCCAGCTCTAATCCCAGATCCGACGCTAATTCTCCGCGTCGCAGAACGAGTCAATGAGTGTCTCCACCGTGGAAATCATATTTAACCTACTTCTTTCAGGAAGCTTGGGGGATTAGTGTTCATAAAGCAATCTGAAGATTAAAAACGCTTTAAGTGCTGCAGTTTGAATTCAGCCTGACCACAACGCCAACACCCATAAAGCCCCGATGCACAACAGGCTCTAACACACTTCTGTATTGATGGGGCAGGCTAAAAATGAGCGTAGCTATTGCATCACAACATATAAAAATGCAGTAATTTAATTACCATCGGATTTAATCCCACCAAGTGCTAACGACAGTGATAAACTGAGATGGTCTAATTCTGCTTTCAAGAGAATAGACAGAAGTTGCACACCGTGGAGATAAAACTCAGAGTGTTGTAATGCTGAGAAGAGCTGCTCTGAAACAGGAATTGTTCCCATTTCAGTGGGATAACTGGAATTTCGAGCAGTATCACTGGCAAGAGTGGCAGTAGCTTGTTTTACTCATTGGCTTTAATAATGCCATGCCTGGCATCATCGGTGAACACAAATACGAAAACACAACCTTGGGGTAGTTGGACTTCTCCCTCAAGAAGATATTACTTAGCACCCGGCCGAGCAAGAGTGTTTCAGGGCACGCTTTCTGTTTGCATTATCAAACATCTGCTGCAAATGCATGTTTTATGCTGCAGCTGCTGAAGCCAGCAGCAACATAAGGACAGCTTTTCAAGTGCTTCATATTCATCTGGGTCTTTTTCATGTTATCTTTCATAAGTAGCACGGATTACCCCATACAACTTCTTTTATTCCCCTATTTTGTGGGGGTAGATAACTATTTATATAGTGATTTATATTGACAGGGAATAAAAATGTATTTTTCCCGTCAACAACATACACCCACATGGGGCACACCACAGCTCCAAAACACATTTTGGCCAGCACCGCCCTAGAGCTGCTGTAGCCTTTCCTCATTCTGGTACCACCACAACATCAAAGATGATGTTGCACCTTAACACAACGCACTAGAGAAAGAAAACAGCAATATCCCAATTTTAGCAATGCCAAAGCCTGGCGTAACGTCACTCAGCCGTTCTGGGTATCTCTGGGGGATGTTAAATCATGCAGAGTCCGCTCAGGGTCTTGCTCAAGAAGATGCATGGGGGTTGACGTAGCCCCTGGGGTCCATCCTGTGCAGCTTCAGAGCCAATTTGCTCACACACACCTGGTTTTTTAGCAAGAAGCCAGAGAGAAAATAGAGATTTAAACCTCTCAGTTGCTTGGGAAAAGCCTAAAAGGACCGGTTTGGTCCTGAACAGGAAAGGATGAGCACACACGACGATACTGAAAGAACAGGTAAGGTGCAAATTAACCTTGTCTTCTGCAGCTTATCAATTGGGCATTTCTAACGCCGAGATCAAACACCACGGTGCAATTAAGATGCCTTTGCAGAGGTCAGAGCGCTTTTATGTGATGCTCCAGCACACCAGC
>NW_010204852.1:443-4565 GCF_000695765.1 Mesitornis unicolor | reverse complement strand
CCGCCCCCCCCCCCGCCAGAGCGGCGGGAGCCCCTCTGCTCCCAGCTCATTACGGTATCTTTCTCCTCGGACCACTTTGTGCAGCCGCCTAGAAATGCCCCTTCGATAGAGAGGAAAATCCTGCGCGCTCGAAGTTTCTGCAAAACACTGAGCGGTCTCCCATCTTCCCACCAAATCCCAAGGGCAGGAAGGATGACCTCCTCCTCCCAGGATTTATGCTCGCACACCCCGCGTTGGAGGAGAACGCAACTCCTCGGCCACGCTAAAACAAGGTCAGCAATTATTTTTGTGTGCTCTAACGAGAGCAAAATGCGCATCCGGCCAATTTTATCAGCTCCCTGGCGCCCTGATGCTCTTTCTTACGCTGGGTTTGCACCACAGAGCATCCCTGGCTCGAGCCAAGACACCTGTGAGCAGACGGCCCCTGTGAAGCACTGCAGATGGAGGAGGCTTTGTACTATGTCCTCCCAAAAAGCATCACACAAGGTAAGAATCATACCTGGTTTTTTTGTCCCCAAGCTTGTGAGATGCTACCCTAGTGGTTCAGCTCTGCAGGCACCAGGAAGACAAGTCAGCTGCTCTTCCACTCCATGGCAGTCCCAAAAAGAAGGTCCTTGATCACCCTGATCAATGCTCCGTCAGCCACCAATGCTTGTAAAACTCCTACACTACAATCTCATTAATTACAGTCGATACACATCAAGAAAACCCCAGAAAGATTTTCAGAAACCAATGGAACTATGACCTTTGGGGCACACGGTCCAAACTCTCCATCCTGAGCTCTCCAGAACTCCAGTGAGGACATGGGACAAGCAGCAGATGGGAGGCGGGCAAGGGCAATCGCAAGCCTTGACGTAATTACGATGCTCGCAAAAACCGTTTGGAGTGTTTAACGATATTTGGTGTTAGAGCTTTCACACCTCAGAGCTCAAACACCTCTCCTGCATAATTATGTGTCCAGTGTAGCTTATTACAACTCCCTGCAAGTCGGTGATATTTCACACACAACCGTTACTCATAGTTAAGCACCGACCTTCCGGTACCTTAAGCTCTTCCATGCCACCGCTGTCCCATTATCAGTATTTATGATTTTTCTATAAGGGGTGTCTCATTTATGATTAAAGCTGCTATCAAATGGCATTGTTCTCATTCCAAATTACCAAAAAGAACAAAAAAATAAACTAAAAAGAAAAAAAAGGATCATTTAGCTGGCACTTATCCTCACAGTATCTATCTCCTGTCCTATAGCAGGACAAATAAGACAAGAGAGCATAACCTCCAGCTCTTGGGAAGCATTACCTGGAGTTTCTCCCTTTTTTTTTCCCCATATATTATCTCTGGATAAGTTGTGTCCAGCTGCTTTTGCAAACCCTGAGGTCTAACACCAGCACCAGTGTGTTTATAGTACAGCTCCTCCAAAACCTTCTCCCCTCCTCTCCATCCCACTTTTAACCCTAAACAGAAGAGATCCCCCTTGGTTTCTCACCTTCCCAAATCCAAAGATATTGACTGTTTTTATTTCTGACCTTTTATTTTTTTAGGCCAGAGTTTTAGTTAGCAGCAACACAGATCAGGACCACAGCTCACTACAATCCCCTCGACCCAACCTCACCCACCCAAAAACCTTCCCTACCTTTAACACAACACAACATTCAGCCTTATTTATTGTGCCAGTCTGATTCCTCTTGCATCTCTGCTGGGGGTTAATCTCTCTGTTAACTCCTACCCGCTCTCTCATTGTATGGTTTTAAATCCTCTTGTAAAGCCTGAAATGGGAAGTGCTATCAAAGGACATCCCCCACTGTGCCCATACCTCTCCCCTCCTCAATTAGGTTATGGGCAGGGTCAATGCTGCAATTTCTGCTCTTTTCCAGCTTCAGTGTTGCATCCTACAGCCAAAAAAGAGGACGGTCATGGCCATGCAGAGACACAGATCACCCCTGCTGCCTGTTGGGGTAGGCAAGCAGTGATTTCTTACACTTTGACGTATGGTTTTGACAGCACAATGCAAGAACTGGGTGCACAAACTTCCAAAACAAAAAAAATGGAAAGCCACTACTAAATAGCGTTACCTGTCTGCAGTCCAGGTGTTTGAGACTGAACTCATCCACCAAATCACCCTTCTCTTATTTTATTTCTTCTGCAAGAACTCTGGCAGCGCTGTCGATGAGACTGAGACACTGGGAAGGAGGAAAATCCAGCCTCACCAGCAGCTTACCAGAACGGGTCTTTCCCACTGATATTACAAGGGTCAGTTAAGGTCTGCAGAGCCCTTTCATGCTCTTGGCATGAGAACATGAAACCCTGTTGCATTTCCAATTTAGCAGAGTTATACCTGGATCCAATCGAGATGTTTTTGCCTGGCCACACGTAACAGCGCTGCGCACATCATGCAGCTGTTAAAGCATCACCCCAGCGGGCGCACACCTAAATAAAAATCACAGGACTTTGTCACTTAGTCCACAGGTTTCTTAGGAGGCTTTTGCAAGTCCTGCATTACCCAAGTTTTTCACTAAGATTTGAACACTGCATTTACTTTGTTTATTATGGCTGCCGACACCTCACGCTAATTAGGAGCTCCACATATGTGATGTGAAGCTGCTGTTGTGGCAAGATCTAGGTGTGCTAACTGGAAAACACAGAATATACAGCAAGGGGGTTATGATGCTTAGGTTATTTGATTTATAATCAGAGCAAAGACCACCTCACCACTTGCTCCCCATTTTTAAAAGATGTTTGACAGCCTTCGAAGGGTCCATTCTGCTGCTGCATCACCCACAGCAATGCTGTTCACACCACACACCTCTATCACCTACTGCTGTTCAACTCTGCATTTTATCAAGTATAATGCATGATTTATTTTTTTAAGAAAGGGCATTAAGAAACTTTACTAGGATGAGCAAGTCCTGGCCTGTGCCCAGTAAAAAGGGAAGAGATAGGGACCAAAGACAGAAAATCCACACAAATATATCCACTGCTTCAGCACATTGCAGTGATTCTCCCCACAGACTCAGCTCAGCAGCTGAAGACACCACGGTGACCGCGCCAAAAAAGCCGAGCTGGGCGAGGATAACTGTGGAGAATTAAAAACTGGGCTGCAGACACGAAGGGGAAGATCCAACCTTTAACTAAAGCCCTCAGAGGCTGGGAATGGGGAGCTGGTGTTGCACCGTCACCATGCAAACTTCGGTCAGCTACACAGAGCTGGCAACAACCACTGGGATGTTTTCATCACAAGGAACATGGGTTAGGGTAATAAACAAGAAACAACCTCTGCTCACACATAGAAAGCTGCTTTGGGGCTGATTTCAGCAGAAGCAGAAAGTTTCAAAAGGAATTTTTGCTGAACTGCAGCCTTCTGCCCAGAGCGGTCACACACAAGGGAATCGGAGCCGCCGCCGGGATTTGGGCACACAAGGGATCTTTTGTTCCTCTAAGAAAAGCGTGAAGCAATCAGCCAGGGCACCAGGGGATCCTGGATGCTCCCCAAAAAGCCTTTATTCCAATTTCAGGAGCACAAATGCTTCCTGCAGCACCCAATGGTGTAAAGAGGCACCAACACCTCAGTAGATAGCATCAGGAGAATGGAAACCACGACAAGAAGAGGAGACGGTCACGTTAGCCTGCAGACTGCGTCCCAAAGCACAAATGTGTCCCAAAGCAAAAGCCCCACAAGTCTCAGCCCTTCACAATCCACCCAGCCACCACCCCAACACTTGACTCCGCCACCTCCGGTAGCGGCATTTGGAGCACGTTTACCCCACGCTGCGTGTTTTGCCCCAAACAATATTGTTTCAGTGAACCGAGCGCGCTCGGTCTCACCCTGGGTATGCGGGGAGTTTCTAAAGAGCTGGTCACCGGAAAAATTAGAGGCTGTCACATACGAATTTTAATCACTCGCCTTTTTTTTTTTTTAAGCTGTTTTGCATGCAAGTGCTGCAGAGCAACTCCCTGCAAGGCACCCGCTTCGGGAAGAGCTTTCATTTAAAGGAGAGTTTTAACACATGCCCAAATTTTTTTTTGGTGTTGAGATTCTTAGCCCCCAAAAAAGGATTAGATGTTATTATGAACACTCTACAACCCCTTGTCCAGCCCACACAGCTTCTGTAGCCCCTCTTTTTC
>NW_010204852.1:0-388 GCF_000695765.1 Mesitornis unicolor | reverse complement strand
TTTACACCTGTGAAGATGCCTCCGGTCCCATCTCATGGACACCATCGGCTTCAGGCAGGTGAGAAAGCACAGGATAGCTTCATTAACCCTTGTACACCTGTAAATGTCCTTAGGCACCCTGTTTCTACATGGCTATGGTATACCAGAAGCCCAGAGAATTAAAAACCTAAATTGTCACAAATTCTTCTTATTTAACAGAGAATTTTGGATATTGTGCCCTTTTTCCTTGCCAACCACTCAGACACCTCCACTGCATCCTCCCAGTGTGCTCTGGGCCACTAAAATACAAATACGTATCTATTAATACATATAATATGTATTTTACATGTTATTTATGTATGCATATTTGTGTCTATTTTGTTTATTAGATGTATTATACATTTTTATT
>NW_010204851.1:0-17623 GCF_000695765.1 Mesitornis unicolor | reverse complement strand
TCTGTGAATCTGTATGGAGATAAACTGATGTGTGTGCATGCAAGAGGAAAGTGGGTAGAGCCTGTGGTTTGCGAAGGATTTATAAATAGCAGAGCAAGGAAAGGGTCACGTGTAAATAATGGCCTTTTGCCATGTTGGGCCCGTTTTCTGCCTCTGCCATCTTTCTGCAGTGTGAGTTCTTAAACCATAGGGACAGAAGTTACTGAGGACGCACAGTCTGTATCTCTCTCTTGCAGTCTGTTCCTGCTTGATTCCAGAATGCCGTGGGCTGTTTTGTGCCATGAGAATCTGTGTGCTGCTGCATTTTCCGGTTCCTTTAGATAAGACAGCAGTGAGAGCTGAGAGTGCTTCATCTGTGTATTTTTTTCTGCCTTGTCTCGCCGAGATGCTTGGTGCAGAGACAAGCTGGCCCCAGGGTGCAGGCGATGGCAGGACAAGCCTCCCCACTTCACAGTGATCGATTTTGTTGCTGAATCCCATGGCGAGCAGTGCTGCTAACGTGGACATGAGCGTTTCCTGCAGAGCCAAAGACATCTGAAAAATTGTTGGTGCTCCCTTTACTTTACCTTCTGGCTACCAAACACAGCCTTTCTTCTCCAAAAGGGAAGACTTGTGGTCAAGTCCTGCCTTCTAATACCACAGGCTCCACATCATGTAGTGTGTTCTATGAAGATACGTAAGCGATGCTGGGATTTTGTTACACAAAACTGTCAGTTTAGTGCGTGCAGCTGTGGCAAAACCCGGCTGTCGTTCGGCTGTATCCCGTTTGAAGTGGAGGAAGGAGTGTCTCGCTCTGCCTCTTGCATTAGGCCTGGCTTTTTGTTTAAATTTGCATGAGAATTTGCTTTTTTCTGGACTATGAATCTGGCTCGACCAGGTGAGGCTTTCAGGGAAATCAGCAGGGTGGGAATTGAAATGCAAGCTGAATCTGTATTTCAACCACTCTGCCAGTGGGTTGTTTTCTGTTTGTTTGGGGTTGTTTTTTTTAAGTGGATTTGCTAAGCATGTTTCCCTTCCTCTGATTTGCATGGCTAATATGGTTGTCCTGCTTTTCAACCTTCTGCAACGTGACACTAAGTAATTTTGTAGTGAAGCTGCAGTGCAAGGTGCTAAAGGAGCACAGGTTATGAAAGAGCCAAGACTCAGCATCAGGTTCAGTGCTCCTTGATAGTCTCTGGTCCTCTCTCACCATCTTCGTTCAATGTTACTCCAACATCACTGCATTTATCCCGTGGGGAAGATAATCCCCACATAAAGCAGGCAGCACAAAGTAAGCGAGTGACTTGCTTAAGGGCAGGCAGGAAGTCAGTCGCTGGGAAAATCTGACCCAATTTAGATCCTTAACAAGATGATCCTTTCCTTTCCCCATTGCAGTTTTCTTCTCATAAAATAAAGCTGTCAGCTTCACCGGAGTGTTAGGAGGTGTCGTAAGTTAACGCTGATAAAGGTCACAGCATATGGAAAGCTGCACAGGGTAAGGCTGACCGTGAACAACTTCTGAGGAGGAGATGAGGCATCAGGCCATTACCAAACACGGCCTGCGTCAGGTTTGTCTGGCACAGCACGGCCAGATAAAGGCAGAAGCTCTGATCCAGCATTCAGTTTGCAGGGGACACAGCACAGACAGAAACATCTGTTGGAGAGCCCAGCGATGCCAGCTTGCAGAGAAGGAAGGGCTGGGAGGAGTCGATTTGTAACAAATACAGGAAATGAGTTCAGCATAAACCGCAAGTTCTCCATTGTCTTAGCTTCAGATAATTTACAGCATTAAAGAAGCTGAACAAACACCAGTGTGTTTGCAAGATTAAGTTAAATTTGAAGTTAAAATCCTAACGCTTTGCCACTTGTAATGAAAAGTTACGCTCCATCCAGAAGTTGCTATGAGTGCAGAAAGGAGGTGGAGGTATGTGGGTGCTGCTTGCTTCTGGGAAGGAAAATTGCTCACAAAGTGAAAATGAGCCATTTGAGAAATTCCCTATTAGAAAATAGGCAAATCTGGATGGGGCTGACAGCTTTCCTGCTTCTTTCCCTCCAAATGCTCTTGGATTATACTGGTTTCAGTGTTACCCCTGCAGAGAGCTGCTTTTATGAAGGGAGGGACAGCGAGTGATCTTGAGTTATAATCCAGGCCTTCCTGTTTTTCCTAAAGCTGCCTGTTTGTTACAGATGTGTCCAAATTGCAAATGCTCCAGAAATTTGGCAAAAATGCAGTGGAAAAAAGGTCTGCAGAGTTCCTTATAAAATACATATGCAGCTCTGTGTGTGACATTGTGCAGACGTGTAAGAATGCCTGAAGTTGGGCTGCCGTGGAGTCTGTGCTATTGCAGGCCAAATGTAAAGAGACAATTCTGTGGCAGAAATGGAACCGCTGCCATTTGAATTGCAATGTGATACAGGTGGTTGCGTTACAGGGGTTTTCAGTTGGTTTGGGCTAAATTTGGGTCCATGGAAGTCTAAGAACGGGGAGTTCGCTTTCAACTTGCAAAGGGTCAGACATTGTCAGTGGGAGCTTAACAGTTCACTAAGCACGGGCTGAGCTGCAGCAGCTGACTATTGTGTGTGCTCTGAGTTTATAGCAAACACCAAAGTAACTTAGCTAAATGCTGAAGTTACGGTGATATCTAGTGTGTTACTGATGTTTTAACTTGTTAACTTGTTGAAACACGGTGACTTGGTCATGTCTCTAACTGTAGGTTTGTGCATCCAGTGAGAGGCCAGATTCCAGCTCCAGTGAAACTTCTGAGGCTGACCTGCTCTGCTAACAGTCGTGAATGTTGCCCTTAGTTTCTACAGGAGCAGGTGCTCTGACAGGTTGCCTCTTTGCTTTGATAGGGATTTATCCTGCACTTTGGATAATGAATTATCCTTTCATTATAAATAGTGTCGGTACAACTGCAGGATACCTTGGCTTAGTGATGCCTTACGTACAAATGCAGAAAATGCTAAATAATTTAAAGGGATTCTATAAATACATTCACATGGGGAGGAAATCCAAGTATGACTAATCAGATGAGCCTTATACTTAACAAAACAAATCTCTGGTGAGCCATTGCTGGAGGATACTGCAATTGCAATGGAAAAAACCACTTCTAGCAATTGACAGCTAGCAGAAAATGTGACTTCGTGGGAGAGAGCCTATCCCTCCTGTAACCAGGTCTGAAGCTGGTAGACTTTCTGGGTCCCAAATAGTATCTTTCTTGTGGTGGAGGGAGGTTACAGCAAGAGGCACCACCCTAATCTAAAAGACCCTTCTTAGCAGGTGTTTAGACAAATGGATGGCTGCAATAACCTGGTTATGCACCTCTGGTATGAGCAGACCAAATCTGCTTTTCTGCAAGTTCAGGCTGAAGTTTCAGAAGAAATTTCTTTAAGAGCAGTCTCCAACTTGTACTTTTTCAGTCTGCATGCAGTGATGTTAGTCACAATGTTTGGTTCCGTGGAGGATCCAGGTAAGGCAGGCTCCAGAATAAAGAGGAAAAATAAGGGAAGCCGAGGAAAGGAAGATCACATTAAACAATTTTGCAACCTTTCAAAAGCTTGCTTTGAATTTGGGTCAATGCAGTTTGCCTCATTTTCCACTGATCCCCATCTGTTCTGTTTCTTTTGCAGTGCCAGAAGCTCCGAGAGGTTTTTAACTTAGATTACCCTCACAGCACCTTCCTGCTTAAGACTCTGACTATTGTGTCTGGCCCTGACATGGTGGACCTCACTTTCCATAACTTTGTGTCCTATAAGGAGAATGTTGGCAAGGTATCGGGGTCCTGAGGGCAAGGAAGCACTGGGAAACACTAAGGCTTGGAGCATTAATGGAGGGAGCAGGAGAGGAGAGGGAAAGACAGGGAACTGAACCCTATCAATGTTACTGACAAAGTTAGAAACAAGCAGGTTTATGTTCATGTAGGTGTTAGTACCTCCATAGTTCTAGAAACTTCTTCCCTACATGGAGAAGGGCCAGAGGAAGAAATTCAGTATGTCATTTTTGTCCTTCATGTGCTTTGTATGGTTGAACAGACAGCTGGGAAAACTCAGTGGAGAAGTTTCAGCTGCTGGTATATATGGGCAGTAGAAAGATGAAATAGCCAGGCTCAGGGTGCGCTTGTTGGGATTTGTAGCCCAGCAGTATCAGGACAGGTCTGTGCCCTTTCAATGTTGCTGTGTACTTCTTGGTGCAGCTCCATAGCGCCCAACTGTCTCTGTCTTGTGTTTGTTCCCAGAGCTGGGCTGAGGATATTATGGCCATCGTTCGGAATCCCCTCACATACAACGCTTCTCGGTATACCTTCCTAGAGAAAATGTAAGTGATTTCTGGAAAACATTGTTCTCTGAAACATTCCTGTACTGCTGTGTCTGTACCAGAAAGAAAAAGCTTAACATCCAGGGTCTTTGTCGGCCTCCAAAACAAGTCCTGCGTCAGCTCAGGAGCCCCAAGGCACAGGCAGGGGGTTGGTAGTTGGGCCATATGTGACACGACAGCTGACTGGCACAGAATGCTTGATCCAGTCAAGCACACACATGGTGCTGGATAAACTGAAATTCTGAGCCTCAAGTGTGTCTCCCACTGCGGTCACAGCACTCACCCCAGCAAAGTGCTGCCTCTTTTCCTTGGCTCAGTAATCCTGTTTGGTGGGCAGCCTGGGATCACTGAGGAATGCTAAATAATAGGGAATACTCTTATATCTATATCATACATTTCTGATATCCAAGCTTTTATAATTTGCCTATTTCTCTTTCCCAAGAAACAGTAACAGGTTCTGTCTGAGGTTAAGCTCACGGTCTGTAGGACCCTGATTTTCAGTTAACTGTTAGATTTTTATTCTTTTTTCCCCCCAATTGTGTGTTTTTTCTTTCTCCTTACTTAATAGGACCTCTAAGATTATGCAAGTGCATTTTCATAATCCTGGGTTGTTGTGTTTTTTTTTACAGCCTGGTGAAGCTGAAGATGCAGCTTAATGCAGAGGGAAAGATTCCTGTCAGGAAGTGAGTATGGATATTTGGTTTATTGTGTGTTCAGTCAGACTAAAGGCAGAGCAGGTAGTGAGTGGATGGTTGCCCAGTGGCTTCAGCTGCCTGCCCTTTCTGCACCTAAGAGGTAGAGGTCATTCTGGATTCAGGCCATGAAAGGACTGCTGCTGCACCTATGTTCCTCCCAAGGAAGGGCCTGGGATATAATTTGGGTCTAGAAAGGATACCTTTTGTGGCCTTCATCTACAGCAAGAAATAATCTTAAACAGCCAGGGATTTCATTTCCTGGCTGTTGCCAAGAAATAATCAACAAACCAAAGTAACTTCTGTAAAATTCTGATCACAGATTGTTTTGTAAACCTGAGTTGAAAGGTGGATGGGGTGCAGGACTCATTTTACCTTGCATATAAAGAGTTCTGTATTTGAAGAGCTCTTCGCTTGACTCTCCAGGTAGCCTGAAGTAGGGGTCTATTGCTTTCGTTTGTCTCCTGTCTTTGTGTGTGACCACTGCTGCTGTTCTTCACTGGTGTAATCCTACCGCCCTCAGTCTTTACACTGAATGTGCATGAGAGGGGAAATGGGCTTTGAGAACAAATCTCTGGGCCAGTGTAAATGCTGGTTCAAGTACAGAACAGTGGAGATCTGCCCTTCGCTGTCCTCAGGGCTGGCTTTGAGCAGCAGGGTAGGGCTGCCATTAGCATAAGCCAAGGCTGCTTTGCTGAAGCATGGACCTGCCTATTACTTATCCCTGGTACTGCAGGGAATTGATTTTGTGCCACTTAGTCTTCCCTAGTAAAATCACTCTGTGGCTGATCCTATGGCTCCTCCACGTTGATTAAATTCATAGAATGACAAAGTGCTGCACTGTCATGTTGAATTACCTTTTGGGTGCACATATTATCTTCTTTTTTTTTTTTAAAAAAAGACCTGAAGGTAGTGCATTTGTGGGTGTTCACTGGCAAGTTTTGAACCACTCTGCTTCTAGGTTTATGCTGTGTCACAGCATCGCAAGAGGCAAGCGCTAATCACCTGTAATAAATATGCTGCCTACTGTGTGTTATATTGCATAGTGATTCTAGATTAAGTCTGTGCTGTGTGGATTGTTGATCATTATTCAACAGTAAACATTTCTCCTTGTTTGTTTTCTAAACCACCAACCAGCAGCAGAATTTCGTTCTGTCAGAAACCAGTGTATGCATCAAAGGGCTTTTAAAAATGTATAGGTCTTGAATGAATAACTCACACTAGGGAAGCGTACTTTGAATTGATCTTTAAAATGCAAGCAAGGTAGCATTACTACAGAGAGAAAACAGCTTATTCTTCTGAAATAAGCTAGAAAAAATACCTGGTACAGGCTGTACCTCTCTTCAATGCCCTGGCCTGTCTTTCTTGTGGAGTGCTTAAAGTACTTTGCAAAACATTAGGCCATTAAATAGTGCCATTAAGAGCCAGATTTATAAAAATACTCAGTATCTCCAGGTGCAGGTCTATGTAAGGCTTTCAAAACTCCATGTCTGAATTCTTCTGAAAATTCCACTGAGCATCTGCCTTTCTTTTTAGACATTTAAATCCCTTTCGAATCGTAACAAGGGTGCTGCAAATTTTTGCCTTGCAAAGGGCAGCTTGGGAGCCAATATGCCCTGAGTTTGCATAAGTCTGCTGCAGCTCCCACTGAACACTTTCCACCTGTCAACACATTTGGCACTTTTTGTTTCCCTTTCTGGCTCTGAGCACCTGTGATGCCAGGAGCTTAATAGAGCTGACATCTAAATTAATCCACGGAGGAGGCTTCATTACTGCTGACTGGGATATTCTGAAGGTTGGGAGATTTCACTTATTGTTACTATTCCACAGTGCAGCAAAGAAGCTGCTTTAAGCTAAAGGCTTGACCAAGTGAATTCTGCCCTGCACACCGGTACCCAGCTTTCTAGATTGCAGATGAGCTTTGGTTTCTGCAGCATCAGAATTTTGTGCTTCCGTCATTTAATGTGCCAGCTTCTTTGCCTGTGTAGTAAGTTTGTTCCTTGAATTAATGGAAAGCCTAAGGTTCCAGAAAATTTTGCCATCTTTCAAAGCAGAAAATGTGCACAATGTTTGTTTGCTTTTTTTGAGCGTTGTCTTCACTGCAAAGTTATTCCTTGCTAATGCCAGCTACCGCATGGGATAGTGTCTTGTGGAGCGAAGTGTCCTGGGGAATTTGTGGCATGAGGCCACCTACCACAGGAGGCACCTCCCAGAGGGGCAGGGGAAGGGCAGTGAAGAGAGATTTTGGGAGTAAGCTGGTGCAGTTTAGTTACAGGGCTCTTACAGAGTCCATAGCAGAAATACAGAACTTCTGTATTAAGGCAGCAGTCAGAAAATCCACTGTGGGTTTATAGGACTTGGCACATCAGCTACTGCCGTGGAGAAGCACTGTCTGTCTTAGGTTCATGTTTATAGTCTTCTCATCACTCTCCTTTGCTGTGCATTTTGAGTGTCTTGCACTCTGGCTGCAGCTGCCAGCCACCCAAACCCAGGCTTCCTGACTTCACTCCTGCTATGTTGTGATTTCTTTTTTCCCTGTCCCGTCAGTATTTTTCAGATGTTTCCTGCAGACAGGAAGAGGGTGGAAGGAGCATTAAGCGCTTGTCATCTTCCAAAGGGCAAGGTAAGGGTTTTGCTAGGTAGCTGAAGGTCTCACTAGTTTGAGAAGAAACTTTTTGCCTACCCTGACTGTGATGCTCTTTGATATGACAAAATTGTCAACCCAGATGCTCTTAGTTGCTGTGAAATCTCTTCCTTACCGTAGCTGCCATGCCTTAACTGCACGCCTGCTAGGATCAGTTCTTACCAATAGTATTGCAATAAAACTTAAGACTCCATCACTTGCGCTATGTGACACAAGAAGCAGCACATTTCCAGCCGCCTGTGCCACTGCTCTTTGAAGCAGTAGATCTGTTGGTTAATCTTGGTACTTCTGCCAACCTGCAGAGTACAATCCAGACCTCTGAGAGCTCCTACCATTGCATCATGCCTTAATTTTATGCTGTCACACAAGAGGCACCGAGTGACAGTTTAAATAACTGTCTGTTTTGACATAGGGCAGCATGGTGCCTCCTCACTCCATCTGTTCTTTCCTAAACACTTTACCGAATGTCCCAGTCGCTTGCTTGCATTGTCACAAACAAGTGCTGGACTGTGGGTGTTAGTGGTGAGGTGAAAGCTGTCATGGGTTTGTGATACTGACACATCCTCATTGCATTCTCAGAATGATGCCATCAACCCAGAGGACTTCCCTGAGACTGTGTATAAAACTTTCCTCATGAATCTGTGTCCACGACCTGAGATTGATGAGATATTTACCTCACAGTAAGTTTTCCTCAAGCCATGTCAGAGAACTCGATCCCTTGTGGCAAAAGATAGGGAAAAAGGAGGGGTGAGGATATTTTATGCTATGCGGCTTGTCTGGTCTCAAGCCTCAGAAGGGCAGGAACCCAGGTCACAAAACAGTGCCGTGCATTTAACACTTTCACTCACAGCTGGAATAAAAAAGATTAGACCTCACTGTGCTGCAGGGCCTCTTAAGGTCACCATCAGGAGGGTTGATTCCAGGTCGACACTAGATCGTGCTAATGTGATACTACTTGTGGCTAGCCTCAAACAATGCCACGTACAGTGTGAGAACCATAGATCCTCATAAACAGCCAGAGACCTTTTTTTCAAGTAGCTAAATCTGTGACTTCTTAAATAGATTTGATTTCGTAGGGCAAGCAATTCAGTATGCTCTGAAATTCAGGTCCCTTTAGAGTCAGAGCCTCAAAATGCACTTTGTTCTCCCCTCAGCACAACCTCTGCACAGTATCAAATTAGTTAGGAAGAAGAAAGGCCACAGTGGGAAGCATCATTTACAGGAAGAAATGTAGACAACACAGAAATTTCTGGGCCTGGGGAGGCAAATGCTCATTGCTAACCAGAGAATGGACCAATCTCTTGTTTGTGAAAAGGTTTTTCTGGGCAATACACAAGCCTTACCGCTGCTCCTCTGTAATTCTCTCACCTTAGTCATTTAAAAGCAAAGCCCTACATGACCAAGGAGCACTTGGCAAAGTTTATCAACAAGAAGCAGCGAGACTCCCGCCTCAATGACATCCTTTTCCCACCAGCCAAACCTGAGCAGGTGCAAAGCCTGATAGAGAAGTATGAGCCCAGCGGGATTAACATCCAGAGAGGTGAGTCTTGCTCAGCCAAAAAGTCTTGCTGTAGAGGTAGTGTGAAAGTAGCAGAGGATCATGCACCTTCTGCTACCCTGACTTTCCCAGGGGAGCACTCAGCCTGATTCTCACAAGCCTCTGTGTTGTAATGCACTGGCAAGGAGTTGCCGGAATCATTTTGGTTTGGTAGTTAATGGCTTTGTTTTCCATGTAGGGCAGTTGTCTCCAGAGGGGATGGTCTGGTTTCTCTGTGGCCCTGAGAACAACGTGATAGCACTGGACAAATTGATGCTGTACCAAGACATGACCCAGCCACTCTCACACTACTTCATCAATTCATCACACAACACATATTTAACAGGTATGGGCAGTTCCAGAGCCTGCCTCAGTGCCAACACGTAGGTCCCACCACCACGGATGGATGAATGATGCTGACCATCAGAAAGGCAGATGTATGTGCCCTGAAGTTTGTAGGGCTGAGTGCTGTAATGAACTGTGAGGGGCTTGGCACTTAAATGCTTTGTCAGAAGTAATGTCACCCTGTAACTGAAAAAAATCTTCTCAATCTGCCTCGTATGCCTGCCTGAGGATGGCAGGGAACTCTGCTGCTCCAGCTTATGCAGAAAGCATCCCACATGAATAGCTAATGTTGAGCCTTCTGCACTCTTCCAGCTGGTCAGTTTTCTGGTATCTCGTCTCCTGAAATGTATCGCCAGACACTGCTGGCTGGCTGCCGCTGCGTGGAGCTGGATTGCTGGAAGGGCCGTCCTCCGGATGAGGAGCCCATCATCACTCACGGCTTCACCATGACAACTGAGATCCTCTTCAAGGTATGGAAGGAGTTTTCTCTGCACACACTTTCCCCTGCTTGGTTTTCGACTGATCTCTGAAGAGGCTGGCTGAGGGAACTGTCAAGTGGATGGACTGAGGGGTTTATGGATGGAGGCATGTCAGAGAAAGAAACAAGATGGCTTTTAGAAAACAAACAGTTAAAAACAGTTAAAATGAGTGTATCTTGTAGCTGGTCTACAGTAGGTTTGTGCAGCTTACAGCCTCACATGGTGGTGCTTTGGTGAAATAGGTTTTAATTATTTCCTAATGACATGAGTGTGTGGAATGTGTTCAGTGGAGCAACTGCCCTCTAGCATGCTGGGCAGATGGTTTCCCTGAACATTCAGCTCCCAGACTTCAGAAGCACAGTCCAAAGCCTACATCTCCCTTGGAAATTTAGAGCATTTAACCACAGAAGTTACAAACAGCTTGCAGGTTAAAAATCGGTGCATCACACTTATTTTTTCTGCACTCTTTTACACAGGAGTATTTATATTCTTTTTAAAGCTATTTATTCTTATTCCGTCTCTTCTCCCCAGTTCCCACACTTCACTGTTACTCAAATATTCATGTGGGGAAAAAAACACCAATCCTTAAGATCAGAGGTATCATCATATGCAGTGTCAGTAATTCCCCAAATCCTGTAGTACCACCGCTGCTTTTTGCCCAGCAGTTCACTACAGGTAGGAGAAATAATGACATCTGTAGCTGCTGGAATTGCAGAGTTCTGCTAAAGCATGTGACTGTACCTCAAAGAAATTATAACCTGTTAACACACCACGTGCCCAGGCTTTAGCTTAAGATAATGCATAGATCTTTTCCTCCGCACTTCTCTCCCTTTTCCACCATTGCCTGTGGCCTTTTAGTAGCTTTGCCTGTAGCTTCTCTTCCTCTGAACCTTGCAGGTTTCTGTGGTAGAAAATCCAAGTGGTCCATGGAGGAGCGGCTGTGGCAGCCTGCCTCACTGCTGAGAGCATGGCTGAACCACGATTTTTAGGGCAGTAGAGGGCTATAATTGCAAAGAAGCAAATGACACTTCTTTACCATGGCAATTAGCAGCACCAGAAAAGAAAATAGTGGAAAGTTTGTGGCAGTTTAACAGGGCCTTGGGGAAAATACGAGTATTTTTTCTTATATCATTAATGCTGAGAACGTTTCCATGGTATTTGCATTTGAAATGTCAGCACTGCTGGTTACTGAACATTCCAGTTTTCTCTGCTGCTAGGCAGAAGGATTTTATAAACAGGTGAAATGATAGAAAATTGGACAGGTTGAGAGGTAAGCATAAACAGGGTTTGAAGCAGCTTAATCTGGTACCACGTACACCTTTCTCTACCAATTCAAAGTGCATGTGGCAGTGGATTGCCTCTCTGGCAAGATGCTTTCACCTTGGTTTATGTATACACTGAACTATGGAACAAAAATAAAACCTCATATTCTTACATCTTTAGCTTCGTTTATTATGCAAGCTATTGAGTTTAGCTGCATGATGTATCCTCTGGAGCTGGAAATCTGGGTGAGTTTGAAAAAGAAGATGTTTTTCTCACCTCCTTACTGGGACAAGATTAGTTACATTAAAAGAGAAGCCCCTGACAATGATCATTTTGGAGATCTGAAACTTGGGCGTCTGTTCAGCGAGAGCTCAGCTGCATGACTCATATTAATGAGAGCTGGTTTCTTCTCTGACCATTGCCTCTCCTTTAGGATGCCATTGAGGCCATTGCAGAAAGTGCTTTTAAAACATCTCTCTACCCTGTCATCCTGTCCTTCGAGAACCACGTGGACTCGTGAGTATCTGGTGATATCTGGGCCAGATGTGGGAGGACTGTGTTCTCTGGAGCAGAAAGTATGCAGGCGAGGGCTGCTGGGTTTTCAGTGAGTGCCTGAGCTGAAATGAAACACTGACCGAGATAACTGACGCAGTTGGAGGTGGGTGAGAGCTGAAAGTTGAGCAGTAAACTGCAGAGTGAGAGTGACCACAGTTGTGCAGCCTTTTAGCTCAAGATGGCAGAGTATGAACAAATGGGAATGGGCCTGGGAAGGGACTTCAAAATCTGCATAGCTGTCTAAGTGAAGGCAAGAGATCATTTTCTGAGTAGAGTATGTGGATCTCTCAAGATGGTTGCTCATGCTAAGCACTGGATTTGGGCATCTGTTTGCCTGTTCACTCCTGCTTTATCTCTTTGTTTATTAGGCCCAAGCAGCAGGCAAAGATGGCTGAGTATTGCAGAACTATATTTGGAGATATGCTGCTGACAGAGCCACTGGAAAAATACCCAGTAAGTGGAATTTGGGGAAGGAGGCTAGTGGAGACATCTTTCTGAAAATATGGTGACTTGTGGTGCTAGGAGATGGCACAACAGATGCAAGGACAGTAAAAGAGAAGACAATGACATGGACAAATAAGCCTGACTTGTAGGGGTGAGCAACACAGTAAGTGGATGGAAGACTTCTCAGTCGCAGAGGTTTCCTTAAGCACTTGCCTGACTCTGCTCTTATTTAACACTCTGTGACTTGAGTGGCTTTGGAAACTGAGCTGTAGGTAACCAAGTCATATCAGTTGTACCAAGATGGATCAGTGTATTTTTGTACACACTTCTGTTTCAAATCTGTCTGCCAGCACTTGCTTTGGAATGAAACAGGAACAAGGGCTTAGTAGCATTTCAGGCTCTTCCTACCAATGCTTCTCAATTCCTGTTACCAACCTGGAAATACTCCCTTCCAGGCACAGAGCTCCTGATCTGCATGACCCTAGTCATCAGTTTACTTGTACAAGCATGTATTTTGTGGACACGGTGGCATCTTTGATGATCCCCATCCACATTGCTGTTTCAGCTACTTTGTCAATGGACACTGATTTACAAATAACAGGCAGTGCCTGTGTTCTGCACAGCATGAGGCAGTTCCTTGGGATACATAGTGGAGGAGGAGCTGAGGTGCCTAGCCCAAACATCTATTTCCAAGCACTGAGATCAAAAGAAGAGCTGAAAGGAAGCAGTGAGCAAATCAGCAGCTGCCCACAGTCCAGACCCATGTCCTTGTCCAGGCAATGGGGAGAAACGGGCAGCGAGGTGGTGTGAGGAGAAACAGTCCAGGGTATTAGCTAAATTATTAATAGGCCTGTTGCTGTCTGCTCAGGGTCAAGAAGCAGTCTGAGTCATACATCCTTTTCTTCAGCCACCTACTCTGGGATCTTTTTTCAAATCTGCTGCAGGCAGAGTGTTTAAATACGGCCTGAGTGCTGCTCTGAGTGCTGAAGCTCTGGGATAACGAGAGAAGTAGGTGGAATGGGAAAGCCAGAGGTGTGGGGATGGCTTCAGGACACGTAGATTTGTTTGTTTGTTTGTTATGGTGCAGGATGGGTGGTTGGGAAGAACATGGCATGTGCAGGGAGCAGAATGTGAGAGGGCTGAGAGGTGCAAAATGCTTGTCTGAAACCAAAGATGAAGTCTTTGGAGAAAATCGCATAGATATAGTGGGGTATGCTGGCAGATAGAGAAATTAACGTATACAGTGGGAGAGAGATGTGTCCATGCAGCAGTTAACGGCCAGAGGAATGGTGCTGGGAGAGACAGGAGAGGCGAGTGTTTGAATTCTGTCTTTGTGATGACAATTCAGTGTGAAGTTTATCTGTTGCAGCTGAAGCCAGGAGTTCCTTTGCCAAGTCCTAAGGATCTGTTAGGGAAAATCTTGATTAAGAACAAAAAGAACCAATCTGTATCTGGGAAGAGGCAGAACTCTTTGAAGAAAGGGAGGAATGTGGAACCAGATATCATCGAGCAGCCAGCCCCTGTGGATGCTGAAGATACTGGTAAGTCTGAAGGGAAAATGAGACTAACATAGCTAGATGAGCAAGTCTGGCCCGCTGGAGCCCTTCCAAATCACCCAGTACTAGCTTGAGGGAAGGCAATACTGGTCATTAATTCAGTTATCTCAAGAAGCAGTATAAGCTTGGAAGAGAAATGAAATCTTCAGAATATTTTCAAGCACTTGATTCCAACGAGAAGAGACAATCAGTTTATGCCCTGCCCATCAGCCAGCTCTTCTGCCTACTCTGAGGCATATGGCCGTGGGAGTTGGTAATTCATTGACACACACTGGCTAATGGTTTGAGCAAAGGGTGAATAATTTTTTACTGCTTGTAGCTCTCTGATAACCATAAATGTATGATGGCCTAGTTCTTCACTGTGAAGTTCCTGAAGGCTTATAGGACATTCAGGACTCCTCCCCTTCCTCAGTGTCAAGGCTGTCACCTCTTGAGCCCAGGGACCTGTGGTAGAACACTGAATTTTCAGTCCCTGTCATGGTAGGAGCACATGAAGTCATATGAAGACAAAATGAGCACCACTACAGAGCACCTAGAAATGGGTATTTATTGCCATGAGTGTGTGTGTCCTTGGTGGGGAAAACAGCACTGTGATTGTCAGGGGAGCCTGTGGGAGGAGTGGTTTGATCTCTCGAGCATCCTAGTCTAGACTGTGCTAGTTCATATCTGGATTTGCCTAATACAACTGGATTCTTCTTCCATTTATTGCTCCTGCATGACTTGATTGTGAGGTTTTGCAGAGCTCTCCGTTACTAGCACTCTGTGATGTCTTGTCTCAGGGTGCAGCTGATACGTACTGCTGATGTGGGCTGTGTGTGCTTAGTCTGGGCAGGTGATGTGGCAGAAGAGGAACCAGAAGAAGAGGATGAACATCTTGGAAACCTGGATGAAGAGGAAATTAAAAAGATGCAGTCAGATGAGGTACTGTCACTTGTTTCTGTTCCTTTTCTGTTTGTTTTTCTCTGGGGCCTCACCACGTTGATTAGAGATGAACCCAAAATGCAGAGAGGAATGAACTCTGCTGTCACCAATCGGAGGTTTTCTTCACCCATGCAACATGGCTTTTGCAGGAGAAACTGAATAAGAGAAACGATGTTGCAAGCACAGAGAATATGGCAGAAGAGTTTTATTTTCTGACTCTGCCTTTGATATTCTGCATGATTCGGAGGTAACTTTGTGTCACCAGGATGTCTGGGGAAGCTTAGCCTTAGTCTGATAGAAACTGTTACTGAAACATGAAGATCAGCATTCCCTTGAATAAAAACAAAATCAATTTTCCATTTTCATCACCCTAGTATCCCTCAGAAAGGAGGGAAAACAATGTCTCAGGTTTGTCCCAGACTCTGTGCTTTGAGAGGTTAGGGAGGTCCTGGGTTTCTTACATAGTAATGCCTCTCCGCACGCCTCAGTTTCAGTTTTTGCCAAGCTACCTAGAAACTCTGTGCCCTGACTACACTGCCTGCAATGTCATTGTAGGACCCAGAAGCCAAAGAAACTGATGTGCTCTGGTTGGGGCAGCCACCAGAGTTCTTTGATTGTGAAGCCTAGGTGTGTTTTGTTTCATCTCTAGGAAAGGCTTCCTCATCTGTCTTCTCTTGGGTTTTGTTTTCTGCTCAGGGCACTGCAGGTTTGGAAGTGACAGCATACGAGGAAATGTCCAGCCTAGTTAATTACATACAGCCTATCAAATTTGACTCCTTCGAAGTCTCTGCTGGTAAGTCAAACTCAGTCCTTTCAGGATCCCTGGTATTCCCGTTCAGCCAGGAGAGCAGTGCTTTCAGATGCTGGTGCTCTCCACCTGCCTCTGGGACTTGCTTTCACCCATTTTCTATTGTGTTCTCTCTCTCCCACAACATGTGCATGGTCTCAAACACTTCCCCGCTGCCCTCCTCCCTGTAGTAAGGAATTGGCAAGGGACTGTGTCAGATACTGCTCCCAGTTACATGAGTGAGGATGAAAAGAAACAGCCTGGAGACCAGTGACATCTCTGTGGGCTTGCTTTGCTGCTTCTGAGGGCAGAGTTGAGTCCAGCTTTTCTTGATGTGTGTGTCTGGCCTTCCTCTTCTGTGGCAACTGGACGGAGAAACATCTCAAACACTGAAAATGGATGCAATTTCTTTATGCACAATAGGTTCCTCTAAACAGTTCCCTCATTTGGGTCTGGCTTTGAGTGAGCTGGTTTGATTGATGAAAGAAAGAAAAGAAAAAGGAAAAAGTTAGGGAGTGAAGAAGGGGAACCTTGGCAAAATAAAGGACTTGGTGCAAGACTGAATATTTGGATTCACTTGGGACTAAAATTCCAGGCAGGAGCTATTCTTTAAAGGTCCCTGAAAACCAGGGAGAAATGGGCAAAATTATTGCCATTTAAACTTTGCGAGCCAATCCTGTTTGTAGGCCAGGAAGTTCCTGTCCTGTAGTGCACAACTGTGGTCTTTCTGGTAAACATCAGTCACCTTTTATGGAGGAGTATTCTTCAGTCTCTTTTCAAGGGACCGGAGAAAGGTAAATTGCCTTAATAGAAAACGATACCCATAGAGAGAGGGAGTAAACAGATCAAGTGCTTCTTGGGCCCATCAGTCCCCACAAACAAAGTGGAGGCTGGGCATGCCTTTCTTCTAAATGCTTTCTTATCTTCTGCTTCTAGAGAAGAACCGGAGTTACGTCATCTCTTCCTTCACAGAGCTGAAGGCTTGTGATCTGCTGACCAAGTTCCCTGTGCAGTTTGTAGAGTATCCTTTTGGCAACTTTCTTCCAGTGTGGTTGGTGGTATGGAGTATGAGACCTAATCGAGCTTGGGTGAGGCTGAGGCATATCCAACTGCCTTCAGGTTTCAGGACCTGGTAAGCTCTTCATCAGAGATAAAAAGTGTGCAGGTGGGACATGGGATCTTCCAGGGTGGCTTGGGGGCTGTTCACAGAGATTCTTGGCAGGATGCATCCGGCTGAAGTGAACACCAAAGCTGCCAGATGCTTGTCCTTAAGTGGAAGGGGTATGGGAAAGGAGCCTGTTGTTCCAAGGGCCTCTCTGATTTCTTGTCTGGAAGGCTCTGAGCATTTGGTAGCAGAGCTAAACCAATTTTCATAATCTGAATGCATGAGGGAGCCCCAGGGTACACAAGGAGCGCTCCAGACTTGTTTCCAATAGAGCAACTGTAGATATAACAAGCGACAGATGAGCCGGATTTACCCCAAAGGCACCCGGATGGACTCCTCTAATTACATGCCCCAGATGTTCTGGAACGTCGGCTGTCAGATGGTGGCACTCAACTTCCAGACCATGGGTGAGTGTCGCATTGTCCTCCAGCTGCTGAGTGGGTGAGGCTGCGTGCTCGTGTTCACCATCGCTTCCTTCTCTGCTGTTTCCTACCCCTGCTGTTTCCCTGAATGTGTTTGTGTGCTTTCTACCCAAGTGGTGGTGTCCTTTGACTCCATCTCCCACAAATGAAAAGTACTTTTCTAGGCCAAGCACAAACCAGTGTCCAGGATGCACACTTGTGCATACGCGTGTACATGGACGTGCTGTCATCCAGTGTCTGGGTGCTGTCTTTGACTGCCCTGACATGATGTCAGACTAAATAATGGATACAAATGCATCAGAAGCTCCTGCTTCCCCCGAGCTGCTTCCTCTTTTGCAAGGCAGCAGGCAGAACTCCATCTGGCTACAGAACTGGCCTGTCTATGCTGTTTTTTCCAATATTTTAACCTGAACAAAGAAGACGGGCCTTTCCTTGCTGTACAGCCCCCATGAGAAGGAGACAAAGAAAAGCCTCCAGAGAAAGCTGTTACAGAATCGCAGAATATGAGGAGTTGGAAGG
>NW_010204850.1:0-1636 GCF_000695765.1 Mesitornis unicolor | reverse complement strand
ATATATAATATATAATATAATAATCCAATCTGTTCTGCCAACATCACAGTGAACATAGTCAAAAGCCTTATTAGTGGTGTGCAAAAATACAGAGTTTCTCTGTTAATGTGATTTTTTTTATTTGCTGTTACTTAGTAATGCACATTTGTGCTCTATAGAAAACTCACAGAATTTGTATATGAGAGTTTGTCTACACAGAAGAGAAGTATAATTGGCATCACATCTAAAAGAGGCAAAATTTCAGTTTCACTCAGGAAACTGGTTCTTGCTTGCTGGTTCTTTTTGGATCTCAAGAAGAAAGGCATGGACACCCAAGGGTAATTAACTAGTTTACTGAGCAAAGTATAGAAATAGCAGTTAAGGTGATAGTAATCTTAGGTCCCTTCTGATGTTAATAGAAGCAACAGAAGAGGTAATAGCAATCTGACATCCCTGGTGATTCAACACTGGTTGCTGCAGTCTCAGACAGGCCTCTTCATGTTGACACAGCGCACTGTACAAATCCTGTCTGTGGTGAGGTGCATCACCATTGTGACACTTACAGGTCTACAGAATTTTCTTAGAGATAAATAAATCTATTCATCATTTCTGGTGTCAGGTAAAGTATTACTACATGCAGGTATGCTGCTTAATCTCAGGACAAGACAAGGTTTGTAGATGTTGTCATCCACTTGTACTGGCCGGGAACCACGTACAGACTTCTCTGTTACCATTAATCATCCAAGTTCATCCAGAAGTCACCAAGATTCACTGAGAGTGTATGCTCCTACAGGTTGCTATAGGAATAAGTCAAAGTCAGTCACAGTGCAGGTTATATAGTGGTTCTTCATGATAACATGTAGATCTCTACGATTAAAATCTGCGATCATACTCTCATCAAATTCTGCTCAAAGACATTATCTCTGTGTGTCTTCTGCAGTGGCCAACTACACCCACCAGCACAACAAGGCACTTTCTTCCAAGACATGACCTCCTTATGAGATTATCTTTCTTTCTTTCTTTCTTGCAGTCACACACATCATATCCTAAAATGATGTTAGATTCCCTGGCTGATCATCTTTGGTAGGATGCGGCTGAGTGTGCTTGAGAAGTGTGGCCAGACCTTCCTGGTGACCTAGCAAACATTTTTCTTTGCTCTTTTCTTTCTTCAGGCACTAGAGATGATCAGAATAATAGACCATCTGAGCAGGTGCTGTAGTATATGAAATAACACTGGGGAAAACCAGGTAGATAATGAATAGCTATAATAGTGTAAAGAAAGCAACCATATATTTCAGGAGTTAACAAGCTCTGGTAAATTAGTTTTATGGAAGAAAAGACAAAACAAACAAACAAACAAAAAAAAACAACAAAAGGAAATTCCAAATCCAGAGTAAGTACTAGCAGAACTATTCTGATTCCATAGGATAGGCTTTAAAATATCGAGCAGATTGAGATCCAATCTTTAGGATATTCTGGATAGAAAATAGAGCTGAGCTTTCTTGATAGGGTTTAGAGGTTTCTGAACATGGGAGATATCCTTTAAAAATAGACATAGCTAGGCAAGGTCAATTTTGTATGGACATATATCATTCCAAACAAATTATTAAGTCACAATGGAAAAAAATTTGAAAAAACTGAAATATTAATATATCTT
>NW_010204849.1:0-8648 GCF_000695765.1 Mesitornis unicolor | reverse complement strand
TTATTATTAAGGAGAGAGACAGAAAAAAAGACTGGCATTCAGCCTAAAGAGAAATCATTGAAACAAATTAATCCTATGCCGTTTAAATTGACATGGTAATCCATCATCAGCAAAGGGAAACTCTGAAAGCAATCTAGAATCTGCAGTGTTCTTTCACTGGCCCTCAGGCACAAAGACAGATAGTAAAAGAGGAAGAGAAAAAAAAAATCATAAAAGTTAACAGCGCCTTAGCAAAGGGAAGGGCTGGAGAGAGCAGCTTTCACTTTTTCCTGCTTTCAAGCGCCCAGCTCAGAAAGCGATGCTGATTAACCTTCAGCCGTTGCCTGCTAACGTTTACTTCTGTGTGTCAAATCATCCTCAGCTGCTGAGATATGAGTAATTTCAAATAGTGCAGAGCCCCCATCCTATATAAACTCCACCACTGAACACTCTGCCAAACATCAACTTGGGCATTTCTGCTTACAGAGGGCCTTTTATTAGCCTAAACTTGATCGCTCCAAATGGACAATAAATTCTATCTTCACAGCCCTGGAGAAAAGAGCTGTGCTATCCTTGGGAGTTTAATAGCCGGGATTTTCATACAGCTAGCATGAAAAAACTGGGGTTTTTATTTGGGTTTGGGCTTGGGGTATTTTTTTTTTTTGTCTACCCTCTACTTTCTCAGCAAGGCTGTCCACTATAATGTATGTTTCCCAAGGGTTTTTTCAATCCAGTTTTAAATATCCAAAGTGATGAGACTTTGTGCACCTTTAAAATTTTATTATACTTACGGTCAGAAGAAAACATAAACCTCTTGGGCCTTGAAAGCCCACTGCAATACAGCCATTATCCCTATAATGTCAACAGAGCTACAAAACTCTCTAGAAATAAACCTTTTAAGAACAGCTTTCCCTGCCCTGTGTTTTCTTTTAAGGTCAGTGGTGCATCACTTTTTGGAAAATGTTTCCCTTCTCTGGCCAAGTTTCTCAAGCTGAAATAGAATGTATATTACTAAATGAATAGGTTTAATTTTAGATGCTGAAAAAATAAATAGAAGAAGAGGGCTAGGGCAGGAATAATACCTTTCAGTTAGAAACAGACATTGTCGAAAGAAAAAGTCAGAACTTTAGTGCCAGGGGCAAAGGGGTGAAAGGCTGGCTAATATGAACCATATCCAACATCTGCCCCATTTTAATTTAGCAGGGATAAAGTTTCTTCTTTTTTATTATTAAGAAAACTTTATGTGGCAGAGAAACCCATGAGCTGTGTTATCAAAACTGTTTTATTGTCACACTGAAACTTAGAACTATTAAGAGTTGGCGGGGCAAAGAGATAAAAACTCCCCTTCTTGCTCCTTTTATGCTCTGTGACAAGCCTGGGCTCAGGTCCTGGTGTCTGGGATGTCCTTTTCATGTCTTTATGAAGTACTGCACTTGGGGCTGTAATAGAAAGAGGAGGTTAATTGTTCAGGATGGGTCCAAATGATTGATTCTTCAGGTTTTTGGGGGGGTTTTAATTAAATAAATAAATTATTCTGGAGATTTAAAGCAAAATAACCGCTGCAAAGAGGTTCGTGGCAGTCACCCTCGGAGATGAGCGATGGTGACGGTGTACAACAAGTGTAAAGAAGGGCTGGGCTGGATGAGAAACAGCCCAAAACAGCTCTGTCTAAAAGTGATCCACCTCAACAGTGCAAATTCTGCTATAAAATAGCACAGTACACTAAAACACGTGTGAGTGGCTGCAAGAGTAAAAGAGCAAATTGGTTTCTGACAAAAGAAGGATGAATACCTTTGGATAATCTAAAGTTAGAATTTGATTGAAAGCATAACATTCCTTTAAGCATCAATATGCTTAGGATCCAAAATATGGTTATTTTATTACCAGTTAATACTTAGATCAAAGCAAAACACTGTAGCTGGAAGGGATGTTCTCTCTGGAAATAAAGTTCCATGTAATTATTTCCTATTAAAAACTAAAACTGGTCTTAGATTCAAAAATTTGTGCTTCCTTACATGTGATATAATGCAAGCTTGTCAAGAGAGAGCAGACATGCCATTTTTCACTGTTTACTGGTATCCCTTTGTTTTAAATTTTCAGTTTAGCTTGAACCCCTTTGAATGTGAAAATGTCTCATCCGATTTACTGCAGTCAAACACAGGGCATTATTTTGGATGATACTGAATTATTTTTCACAAGCAGGAATTAGAGTTTGATGTAAATTAACACTATTTTAAATAAAGACTCCAAACATAAGGAGGTAAAATATAAAGAAAATGATACGGCACTTGATAGGCACTTGAAACTTAAACCTTAAATTGCAAGCAAGTATTTTACTCTTGGGTAAAACAGCTCATCTTAATTCAACTCGGGACACGGAGTTTAAAATATGCACTCAAAATATTTCCAAGAAAGCTGCAACCTTTCAAGGGAGAGAGAGATAAGAATGTATTTTAATTATGAGGTTATGTATTTTAATTATGAGGTTATAAATATGCAATATATTTATTTTCTTTTTACCATCCCCTGATGTGGTAGGTAACATTGTTCAGATGCAGTTATGTATCTATCTGTCTGTCTCTATTCCTGTCCTGGATTTTTTTGTTGGGGTTTTATTTTCCCTGATAGTTCAAACCCTATTTATGTGATCTCTGAGGAAAACTCTGGGAAAAAAAAGGGATCCATCTTTCTGTATTCATAAACTGCTGTAGAATAAATAGGGAATGTTTCCTTTTTACAACTGGTGGGCCAGTATTAGAAGTAGCAATATGAAATATTTAGACATAGAGATATTTCAAGCTTTCTGGCTTCTTCTGATTCTGCTAATTATTTTTGATCTGTCACTCAGAAATAATAAAAAAATCTTTAAAGAGTTCATTAGGATTGCAGAGAGAAAGAGGAGTCAGATATAAGGCAGCAATTATAATTTGGTTTTAACTTTTTTTTTTTGCTGACTCCTCAGCTATATTGTTTAGTAGGAGGATGGCTACAATATAAGTCTATATTAAGAGCTTGTTAAATAGGGAAGGAGCTGAGACATTCAGCTGGGATATTGTTTGCTAGTGCAATTAGTATCCAAAGAATTTGAAAGTACAATAAATGTATCTGAAGATCATATCTAAACATACTTACCAAAAAGTACCCACCTCTCTCAGCAATTCACATATTTCTGCCTTCTGACTGGGAGAGGAAATAAATAAATAAATAAATAAATAAATAAAAGGCAGTTCAGATGTATAGGTTAAGATTGGCGTATGGCAAGGTTTGTGTGAAATACAAAGAAACCTGTATTTCACTCAACAATTTCATTGCTTAAACATATAGTTTAGAAGCATCTTTTCCTTAAACATGTGGTTCAATAGCATTTTCTTCAAAGGAACAATTCAATGTGTTAAAAGATTTAAGAACAAAGAATGTGCTGCAAAATGCAAATTCTTACAGTGTTATACTGTGTATGCAATTATGTATGTAGGCAGATAGATATAATTTGAGAGTTATTAACTTTCAACATCAATGATGTACCCTGAATCAATACAATGTAACTACCCATTAAATTATAAACCAGGTGTGTTACCAGGCAAATACAGCCTCAGAAGCTTTTCTAGATTTATTTTTTTTCTTTAAAGATTACAGCTCTACTATGGACAAGTAGCTCAAGAGATTGCTGCGGGTCCTAAAGATGGAGATTGCTTTGCTTTTTACAGTATCTGACGTTTCTAAAATATTTCATTTCCTCCACGTTTGGAAAAAAATATATTAAAAAAACTCTGAAATGATGTAAAGGGAATTAATTGCCTCACAGACATCCGTACATTTATGCACCTCGCGGTGGGAAAGAGAAAAGTTCCCTTTCCATTATTTTTTTCTTTTATTTTGGATCAGAGGAGGGGAATTAAGGGAGCAGAAATCATTTTAAGCCTTGCCCCCCACCTCCCCGTCGGATCGACCCCTCTTGCAAATCCCTTTCTTCTGCCCTCCCTCCCCCAAAGGGACGCAGTTAACCCCGGAGCCGCGCCGGGGAGGGGAGGGTTAATGAAACCCAGCTCTTGACGACCTCCAGGGTCAGACTCTTCCTATCTGCAATCTAAGGAATTAGGTAAGGAGGTTATAAGATTATAGTGAAAGGAGTTATAGGCCCTCGTAGCCTCACACCTGAACATATTGGGCTAATCCACTGGGATTCTTAAAAATCGCTTCAGCTATGGAAAACTGTTAATTAGGCTGAGTCTATCCCGAGGTTTCCTGTTGCATTAGTGATCCAGCCGAGCTGCCTGCACTCGACAGGCTCACATGAAATGCGCTTAATATGCCTATATATATATATACACACACATTTTTTCCCCTTCTTTGCAACTAAAACCAGCATCAGCCAGTGATTTCGGGAGAAAGCAAAGTTCGGGTGAAATTCAGCCCGGGAGATGAACAAAAGTCATTTTTTCCCCACTCGTCCCGCAGCCCTGGGTGCCCGGCAGGCTATTTGCAGCTGTTTCTAACTTCAGTGTTTGTTTACAGTAGGAAAATTAGCACTTGGAGGAGAAGTGAAAAGCTGTTTTCACATCAGGTTTACTCCTCGGTTCCTAGCTTTAGATGTCTTTCCTCCCTCTCAGCAATCAGCATCATTTAAAGTGCGGCTCAAACTTTCTCTCGCTCCTTTGACTTAGTTCTCTGCGGTCGCATCCTGTTTTCTGCTGGAGAAAAGCACGGAGAGAGGAGGTAGCGATTGAACGTGGCCCAAACTTCAGTGATTAGAGGCAAAAAAAAAAAAAAAAAATTAAAAAAAATCCCGAGCATCCCTGAAGAACATATTTTAACGTCTCTTGGCAGAGCCCTGCCCTGCTCCCAGCTTTCTGCCCTTTGGCACTCAGACATTTGCTTGTCTCCAGCAAAGGTTTCTTTAATCGGCCGAGGCACTCCAGGGCTGTACCTGAGCCACGGCTCAATTGCTCCTTGCGACCGACAAAACCCTACAGCAGCAGCTCCCCAACTTCAACGCTTAAAGCGCGGGCTGATTTTAGCCATTTTGTCATTTGCAGAAATGCTGGGTTTATTTTTTTTCCTTGTGTCATTTGTGGTCACCATCGAATGGCAGTAATCTGTAGATTACATATTACGAGCCTTGTCATTACGTGGAGAAAATGAGGTGGTTAAACGCTAAAATCCATTTTACTCACCACATTTGCTTGTGGAGTGGGGGAAGGAGAGGGGAGAACAAACTTGTAGGAGAAGGATTTAAACCCCTCGCATCAGAGCTGAATGTGCCCTCTCTTCTGCTGCTAGAGACCTCCCTGCCTGGGGGATCCCCGGGGCTGGAGACACCCAACTTCACTTCCAAGTCAAGCACCTCCAGCCCTCGCCTTCCCCTGGCTCCTGGGTCTTTTGTCCCCATTTCCGTGGTGTCTCAGCATTGCTCCACAGAGACGACTTTTCCCTGGCTTTGCTCTGTAGCATTTCTAGGCTTCTTCTCGCCTCCTCTCCCCCCGTTTGCCTCTTTCATGTGTGTCCCTGATCCCTCTCCAGCTGATGTGACTCTTTGGAAATGGGGGTCTCATCCTGTCCCTACCTTTGCCGGCTCTGATTAGATATTATTTTTTCATTGGCTCTGCTACAATGGGTTCCTCCCTTTAATCTCCCGGTATATTTTCCCCCTCCCGGTATAACCAAATCCATGAAATTCACAGTCTCTCTCTTTGACACGACTGGCTCGTCTAATCACTCCATATCGATTTCCCTAACTCTTTTCATCCAGCTGAAGACACATCTTAAAACACTCCAAGCCAGAGTGTGCTCTTTGCTTTATACACACTAATAAAATGATTTACCCTTCTCTCTCTGCTCTCCTCACAGGAGAAAATCGTTCAAGTCCCGGCTATTTGTGTGTGATCAGTAAATATTTAGTGTGGCGACATCTTCAGCTCCTCTCCTGATCAATACGCAACCCAACAGGAGGTGGACTATTGTCCGGGTAGCGACTTGCTGAGATCTCCTTTAGATGAATTTTTTGCCCCCCATCCAGTCTGGTATGATTTATCCTCGAAGGTAACCAGGAAAGAGAAATTGAGGCTTTAAAAACGTCTCTTTCTAACCTGTTTACCGTGACATTAAAGTACCTAAGCGAGGGATGGCTTATTCTTTCCCGGCTCCCATCACCCTTTGATGGGCTAACACATCCAAAGCGCGGCCAGGAAATGAATATCAAACTGCTAGGAAATGAATATCAAACTGCTAAGAAATTAATATCAAACCGGGCAGCCGTCGCATCCCTGTACCCCTCTATCCCCTTGTCCCCGGCCCCTGCAGCAAAAATAAAACCCAGTCCTGTCTCTGCGGCGCAATGTCGGGATAAAGGGGACGATTCCCCGGTCACAGTCGACAGCGTCCCCGGGCACTGGGCTCCCATAGCTCTATCCCGCCGGGGCGGGTAGCGAAGTGGCCAGGGACAGAGGGTGTCCAGTAACTTCCACTCCACCTCCCTCCTCCTCCTCACCGCATCCTGCAGCTCTGCTTGCCCCAGGATCAGGCTGAGGCAGGGCTGGGGGCTGATTGTTTTTTTGTTTGTCTGTCTGTTTAGGGTTTAAGGGGGTTTTTTGGAAAGACGTGGAAAATCTATAGTGAAGAAAAAAAAATAATAATAATGATGGAAATGAAGAAGAGCTAGAAGCCCAGCTCCTTTGGTTAATCATACAAGAGAGCTTTTCCAGGGTGATAAAACGGGCAGAAAGAGAAGTTCTTGTGGCTGTATGTATGTTTTATCCTGCTCTGTTATTTCACTCCTGGGAAAGCCTATGCCTCGAACAGGAAATATTTCCACTCGCGATTCCCCCAGGAGTGTGTGCTGTGTGCCCAACGATCCCCATGGGCGCTGCGCAGCTCACCCGTGCAGGCACCCACCCTCGTCTGCATGGGTCTGGCTCTGGTGGGTGCCTATACACAGCAGATCCACGCTTACAGTGGTAATGGGTGTGCGGACTCGCATCATGTGCTGCAGCCTCCAGAAGTGCCCAGCTATTTATTTTATTTCCTTCTGTGTGCATTTGCACACAAGCTATAGGTCGAAGGCATTTATCTCCGTAAATGTACATTGCGTGCATACGTGCCACATAAATATATGACTGTGTATAGATGTGCGACTGTTATTCAAATATAAAACCAGCTACATCCACCTGTTAACTTTGTTTAGAAACCACTTCCACTAATGGCTTTGCACTAACTTACTCAGTCCGTTACTCGAGTATAGGAGGCAATGGAGGGGAAAAATCCATATGAAACCCTGCTTACAGCCTCTCTTCGAGAGGACACTTTACACACCTTGCCTATAGAGCGCTTATCTCTCGAATATATCTTTATACTAATGCATACTTAATTGGTCTATCTTGACTGTCTATATAAAACAATTTAATTAGGGTGCTTTCTGCTTTGGAAAGAAAGAAAAAAAATCTGCCCAGCATTTATTGTATTTAGCACCAATACAGGCAGAAAATGTTGCACAAGTTTTTGGTTGAAAGAGCACCTATGTGTCCATTGAAGGGCGTTGATCCGAAAAGACAGAGAGGACAAGTAAAATCGATTTGAAGCGACCCTCTCTGTCCCTTTCACACCATTCAGACACTCCATTCCTTCTAAGACAAAGACCCAGCGCCTTGGGAATGCTAGCAAGAGGGGGGGAAGGAAAAAAAAAAAAAGGGGAAAAAAAAAAGGGGGGGGGAAAGGGGGCTTCAATCCCCCCAGGCAAAAGGGAGAGCTCTGAAATTCCTTCATATTGCTGTTATTTACCCCCCAAGATATGTTCAACTCCAGGGTTTTCTTCAGTCCAGCGTCTAACACTGATACTGGGAGGAATGTCCCTGGAAGGGGAGGAGGTAATTATGGCTATTAGTGCTGCGAGCCCAGCCTCAACCCTGGGCACTCGCAGGCTTTTAGGGTTAAAATAGCCCTCACCTCTGACCCCTGCGGAGCAAAGTTGTAGCTATCGCCACAAGTTGGGCCAAAGTTTTCAAATCCAGGGCTGGGCAACACGGGAGGGGGGAAACTTCTCCCTGGAATTATTTTTGATTGGGATTTAAATCATCTTTAGACTATTTAATTGCCTTTCCCTCCTCCTTTTGCCAAAGAATCCCTTTCGGAGAGGTGGGGGAATCCTGAAATACCCTGCTTCCACTACCTTTCCCACTGCTCTTTCTATTTAGGTTTAATTTGGCAGCTTGTTTTCAAGCATCAAACTGAATTACTGGGTCATCCTTTCATCCACGCATCTCAAGAATAAACGGGGTAAGGGGAGGCAGGGGGGCTCCCCCCTTCAGGCTTTCCCCACCACGACCCGATCAGCTTTACAGAAAAGGAGAATGTAGAAAAAGGGGAGAAAGGACGAAAAGCTTGGATTTATCTCCTGTGCTTTCTGCGCACCTTCACGATGCTCCTCGGCAAAGGGAGGAGGTTAGATTTTGGGAAGGTAGGGGGAGCGCACAAAGTGAGGAATGGAGAGAGCCCACAGATGCAACTACCCCTCTGGCAATAATAAAAATTCATTCAAGTGGGCTATGTCTCCATCTTCCATGTACTGATTAGACTTAACAAGAGTGGAAACTTATGTAGACCATATTTATGGTATTAACGAGCAGTTAAAAGATTTATCTTTCTTCTGATCAATATTGTTCATGCCCGGCCCACCCCCC
>NW_010204848.1:1727-3989 GCF_000695765.1 Mesitornis unicolor | reverse complement strand
CTGAGGTTTTTTTTCCTTACTCCTAAGAAAAGCGCTTGATGTGGCGGGAAAACTGACCGCAAACCCCCACCCCCATCCCCCTGAGCCTCAAGGCAAAGGGGTGGAGGGAAGGTGTTTTGATTTTAAGATCTGGTTGTATCTCCTATTATTCTACTCTGATGTTGGTAACAAATTAAAATTGTTTTGGTTTTTTTTTTAATGAGTCAGTCTTTTGCCTGTGACCTGTTTAAGTGGTGAGAGGCCCTCCCAGTCCTTATTTTGACTGGCCCTTTTGTGGGGGGGCATCGTGGTGCTCAGTTATGCACTTGACCTAAACCACGACGTATACTTTTATTATATCTATTAGGTCCATTGAATGTATTTTTTAAAGAAACTTGATTCGAGTGTATGTTTTAAGAAATTTGGACACTGAATTCTTTCAATTTTGGATCCTTTATTTCCCAAAACTTGATTTTAGAGACTTCCCAGTAACACCGGGTTCTTACTGCACCTCTTCTGGCCCTTCACAGCGGTGCTGGTGATTTCTTCAGAGCCAGCTGCGTTATTCCACCAAATAATTAGTGAGGATGTAGATATTTAGCAAAATCTATATTGGGCATTGGTATGGGGTATAGTTGAGCACGGTGTGTATTTTGTGCCTAGTGTTAAGTAGTTTATGAACTGAAGTAGTTATTTATGTTGGAGTATTCAGTCAGAATTTCCCTTTCTGCAACTTGTGACTTTGCCTCTCATCCGTACACCCGAGAAGAGTCATACGTAAGGGAAGCACCAGTTTAAAGTCCTCTTTCTAGCTAAGTTTTATGCAACTTGGAGGAGGAAGAGCATAATGTTTCTGAAAATCCATTATAAATCATTCAATAAAATCTAGGAATGGATTCAAGCAATCACCAGGGAAAGCTTTTCTGGGTGGGTGGATACTCTGTGCTACCATAACCTATTAATTTCTCTGATTAAGAGTTTTAGCCTGTTTTTTCCTGATGTAGGAATCAAAACTTCTATATAACCACCTAAGGATTAATAAGTGTACTGAGGCAATTTTCTATTTACTTCTGTGTCTTTGTAAGTTGTAAATTGGCTACACTTTGGGTATTAAGATTTACAAAGTGGAAAATGCAGAATGATCTGGCTCCTCTGTGAACTGTCGTCTGTTCTGGCGATGCTTTTGTGCAACCGTTAACAAACTTTTACATGTGGAAGGACTGAGAGTAAACCACCCTTTCCTGAAAGCAGCAACTCTGAAGAAGATGTAAGTGGACGGTTGGATCTGATGATCTTAGAGGTCTCTTCCAACCTTAATGATTCTGATACTGATCCTATGTGTAGACTGCTCCCTGTGCTCTTTAAATGATGGTGAAAAATTGGACAGGTCCAAAAGAGAGCTAATTATGGTTAAAAATTACGGAAAATACAGTCTTTCTGCTGTCTCCAGGGAAAAAATAATAATGAAAAGAAGATGAAGCACCTTCAAAGGGAGAAAATACTGAGTACTGAAGGATGCTTGCTTTGTTTGGTGCACAAAGATGTAAGCAAAAACAGTAGCTCGAAGGTAAAGTGAGATATATTCATCATGGAAGCAGTCTTTAAACGTGAGCTGATGTAGCACTACAGCCAAGTTGTTAGGATGCTACTGAGCATCTGGTTAATGAGTAAAACTGAATGGAGTCTTTATCTCTACGAGGCCGGTCTAAATGATTGTACTGGTTTCACTGGGATAGAACCATGGAATCAGTTTTCTATTCAGGAAATGGAAACTTCCACTACTTATTTTAATGAGAACAAAGTTGGTAAGACACTTGACTTTAGGTTTTGGCTGGCACAGGTACCGGATTGTTATTGTGTTCGAGGTCTTTAGCAGTTTTTGAGATGACCAGGGGCAAAAGCTGGGGGGAGCGAAAGCCAGGAGCTTTCAGAGCAGCTGACCATGCTGGTATGAGAAGTCTGAAAGAGTTAATGTACGTCTCAAATGTTGTGGAAAGACAGGTTCTGCAAGTTTATTTAATAATAGTAATAGTAATAATGATAACAACAACAACAATAATTTATTTCAATCTTTAAACTGTTTTTATCTCAACCCACAAGTTCTTCAACCTTTCTCCTCTGATTCTCTTCCTCACCTGCCGAGGAGTGGGAGGAGTGAGTGAGCAGCTCTGTGGCACTTCACTGCCTGCCAGGTTAAACCACCACCAGTGATCTCTTCCAGCCCTAAGCTCTGTGAATACATTTAGTTTCCTGAATTTCCATTAGGAAATGTTTGGGATTTTT
>NW_010204848.1:0-1696 GCF_000695765.1 Mesitornis unicolor | reverse complement strand
GGTTCAGGAGTTATTTAAAAGATTTATTTGTAGTCTGCTGCATTTTTTTCCTCTAGTTATGCTGCAGCTCAGGCTGGTGAGACAAGAATTAAAAGTAATTAAGGATGTCAGCAATGCTCATGCTTCTTATGAAGAGATTTGGCAGTTCTCTGCAGTTACAACACGTCCCTGAGCGTATCAGTGTGGCTGCACTGAAGGTGATGAGGAGGAGTCAATCTGGTCATTAGTCTGATGGGTTGTATTCTTGAAGTCCTTCAGACAAGTTCAGCGCTGAACTTCTGAGTATGGAGCTGCTTTGCACAGAATCATAGAATGGTTTTGTTTGGAAAAGACCTTGAAGATCATTGAGTCCAACCATCAAACCACCCTAAGTCCGTCACTAGGCCATGTCCCTAAGCACAACATTCACTCGTCTCTTAAACCCCTCCAGGGATGGGGACTCCACCACCTCCCTGGGCAGCCCCTTCCCGTGCTTGACGACGCTTTCAGTACAGAAATTCCTCCTCATATCCAACCTAAACCTCCCTGGTACAACTTGGGGCCATTTCCCCCTTCTGCTGCTCCTTTGTGTCCTGCCACCACCTTTGTAACCTCTGACCGTGTCCTTATTGCCACCATCCTTAAAACGACTTTTAGCTTTGCCTTTTGATATTGTGTGGTTTGTGTCTTCTCTCTCTTTGTGCAGAACATAGAGCATGAGACACCAGCACCTATAAAAATGTGGTGTATGACCTGATGGTCACCAAGGGACTGTGGTGAGATTTTTGGATGCCAGTTGCTTCCTGGCCACCGCTCACCTTCTCCGTTTCCCATCAGGGCAATCTGCTTTCATAGTCCTCAACTTGATTCCTCTTGGCAGCCAAACTGGATGTGGTTGACAGATTATGTCTGAGAAGGGCTTCAGTAATTGCTCGTTCTGTTCGGTGGCTGTGTCGATGACAGATGGTCACACTGAATGTTTAAAATGTTCGAGACCCCTGGATGATCCCTAAGCTGATGAACAACAAATTTTGCCAGCGTTTCTGTTGTCTGTTAGCGGAAGAATTGAAAATGTTTCCTTGAATTACTATTTTTTCCCCTACGTCTTAAGCGTGTTTTGCTGGGTTTGTACTTTCCTGAAACGTTCTTTTTTTTTTTAATATATATATTTTTTTTTCTTATTAAGGAACGTCTCAAGATGTTAGTGCAGACTGGCATAAGTAAGTGCCAACTGCTCTCGCAGACTTGTTAACAAATTTATTTTTGCCTGAGAATGGCACATATGGCCCAGAGCGGAAATATTAGGGTCCGTAGTCTTTGTGAGGGCTGGCAGATATCGTAGCAGAAGAAATAGCGTTTGGGTCAGTCATAAATTTCATTTTTAGTTTTATTGCCTCTCAATGTTTTTTTCCGAAGTCTTCAATCACTCACCAGCCCTGTGACAGCTCTGCAGTTGCGAAAAAGCAGCGGTGGGAAAGCAGCCAACGTATTTATGGCATCCCCTGATTGCAGTTTAGCCGCTGCAAACAAGGTGAGTCAGCTGACGTGACCCATCTGAACTTCACGGGCCGCAAATTGCCTGCAAACCTTGGTTTAGGCTGTGTTGGCTGACCTGCAGGGTGCGAGTTTGATCCTTTTCCTACCGCACGCTGCGTTGTTATTTGCAAGACTTGTAAAACCACGTTGTAAGCCTTTGACACAGTCTCCCACAGCATCC
>NW_010204847.1:2592-13740 GCF_000695765.1 Mesitornis unicolor | reverse complement strand
ATTTTATTTTATTTTCATATTATCTTAGGATGCTGAGAAGCAACTAAAGTAGCTAATCTTATTTATAGTCATCTATCTGATTGTTAGTACATTTAAGCATAATCATGGGGTTTGTGTAAAATCATGCTGCAAGCTATGGGAGAAATCATGGGCTGATATTTCAAGTTTACTGTGTATGTTCTAGTTATAATTGGCAGGGCTATAAAATATGTATTATGTTTTGAAAAAGGAATCAGACACATTTTTCAGCATTAACACTAATGTGTTAATTTTCTAGGCTTTTCAAAATTGAAACTTTCTCAGGCACTGTAGTAAATTATTTGCTTTCTCTAAGCAGTTACCTCATCCCATTTGCCTGATTGGCATTGACTTCATATCCCCATTTGGAATTCTAGAAAAATCAAAGCTCAAGTGTGATATTATTTGCGCTTTCTGATTTTTGCAATACTCAAGATGATTATAAAAATTAAAAATAAAATTTATTTGCTTTAATTTTATCCATGCTGTAAAAGTCCTTCTTTATAGTGCTTATGCTGGCAAGAACTACAGCATTTCAAATATTCCACAAATCCTGTACTGCAGTCAGTCACCTGGGATCTTTCTCAGTAGAAGAGATGAAATTGCAAAAATCTTGAGTAAGATGGACGTTTGTTTTCCATTGTCCTACTAAGTACAGACAAGTCACAAGAAGGTAGTTCTGTGAAACAATATTTTCTTAGAATAATTTTATGAATCCTTCCTACATACTTATGTATTTTCAATGTTTTAGCTAGCATTTATGTAAATGAATGAAGGTTAAACAGGCCAAATAAATACTACATAGTAAGGTTTCCTAAATATTCCTGGAGTCTCCTAATTGAATCTTTGCTTTGTTTTTATTTCTCTCAGCATTATCAGACTGTAGTTACTTTTTTAAATGCAGATGTGCCAGGTCCAGTAGAGAGCAATAAAAAGCCACTGTTCTCTGATAGGCAAGAAGTAGAGAACGTGCTAATAAGCATAGTGGGAGATGGCTTCATGCATTTACCCTACAAGTGTTTCTACTAATACTTCCCCATGTGCCTAGCACTATCTCTGTCTGCTTTTTTTCTTTCAGATGTGGGTTGCAGGGCAGGAGTCCAATCAGCAGGTTGCATTACTGTAGATAGTCTTATAATTGCTATTCAACTAAGAGTTTAATAAGTTTAGAATTTGTCTAAAATAATCATTGAAACTTGTGGCACTTTTTTTTTTAAAAAAGCACTCAACAAGGGAACAAAAAAAAGCCATAAAAAGCAGTAATTATCTGTGAGTTAGATCTCTCCTTGCTGCTTTGCCTGCAAATCATGCCTGCCTCAAACTTCATAAAACCATTCTCCTCCATCTCAGGACTCCTGCTGCAATCAGCAGTATGGTTTGACTTAAAGGGAGCTGTTTCAAGCATAGCAAGCCTTTCCCGACCTTAAACCATTTGAAGAGCCTTTTATTTTTTTCTCTTTAGTATCTGACAGTTTCATCCTGCCAGAACTTCTAGTCCCAATATATACCAAATGGCCTACAGAATCAATCATTTTGCCAATGAAAAGTAGCTTCTTTCTCCTCCACATCAGATCTCCCTCCCCATCCCCAACCCAGCAGGGATGTCTCCACAGGAGAAATGTGCTAATCTCCTACATCCCCAAGCAGATTGAATAATTTTCATGAGGAGATACAGGTGGGATCATGCTGACAATATTATCACTGGAGCAGCAGAACTCTGCAGTTGCCCTAACTATGACTTTTTGGGCACAATGAAGACTTCATTCCAAACAGGTGTACCATTAACAGCACTGACAATATCAATGGATATTTTAATCACAGGAGAGAAACTTCCCTCCTTCCCTCCTTCCCTCCTTCCCTCCTTCCCTCCTTCCCTCCTTCTGCTCTACTGAGAGTTAATTTCTTATTTCCTATGCAGTGTGAGGAAATTGTTGTGTATGTCTGTCTCCTGGGAGCATCGTCCACCTATCTGCATGTGTCTGTGACTGATTCTGCTTTCTGGGAACTCCAAGCACAAAGCAGCGTGTAGTGATGTGAGAGGAGGTGGCAGGCTGCATTTCCTCAGTTTTTGTTAGTGTCAGATTAAAGACAAGGATAAAAGGTTACAGCATGTTCTTTCTTTTCTTACCTTTTAAAACTGTATTAACCTTCTTATGGAGGAAATAAAAGCTTAGCCATACCATTACAGTCTGACCTGCCCTTTTAAAATTAGACCTGCTGACACTTTCTGAAAAATATCTAAAAAGTGCTCTATCTACTCAGTTTGGGCTATATAGTATGTATTTAATCATAGACACCTTCCTCAAAGGAAGGACTATTTGAAGATTTAATTTATCCCTGCTTTTAATTTTCTTTTCCTGGTGACAACAGTTGAACCTCAGTCTTACTTGGCTTCTGATGGGCCTGGCTTCAGGACTGGGATTTGGTTAATGATCAAGATTCCTAAACTGCAACTCCCAGCTGTGCTTTATGTGTTTACCTTGTGTTACAAATAATGCAAATCTAGAGCATGACTGCCAATAGAAATATGTCTACTATTATTTGACACACCCAGGCTACCCAGATGTCTACTGCAAACATCTGTGAGGCTAGCAGATCTCACACAGAGAGTCGTACCCAAATGTCTGCTGGTAGAGGTGTCTGAAGGCCTAGTGGGACTCACTAGAGAGTCTCAGATGAATGAAGGTGCCCAGGGGTGAGCAGCAGAAACATTACCGAGGAAACAAATTCAGTGCTTAAATGATGCTTGAGACCTTGGCTGACTAGTGCTGTCGCCTGTTTGCAGGGGACCTAAATCACTCTCAAGGCTATGCTGACTGGTATTAGAGACCCAGACATGTACTGTACATGCAGTCTATATATGTAGACACCTAAAGATAGACGTGAATTCCACCATCAGAAATGAAGAAAGAAACGTGTGTCAGCACAGTGGAGATGTTTCAGACACTGTAGGAAATCTCAAACAGCTATAGATAGTTCTGATTACTGAATTGAAGCTGAAAGGATCTAGAGCAGGAGCACTGCATGTAGGAGCTGTCTCATAGTGGGATTCACCTAGCTAGTGGCAGCACAGTGCAATGCCAACCCTCCTTCTCTGTCGACCCACAAGTAAGCCCAAGGTTACACTGTAAATGCATGGAAAAAAAGGTGACTCTTCATAGAGTTGTGTAGTGGGAACCAACTGAGGGAGTCTCCTAATGGATGTGTCTTCACTCCCACAGATGCTCACAGTCCATAGACCAACCAGGGCCCAACTTGGTCTCAAGTTCTTCAGCAAAATTCAGTGATGCAAGATGCAAGAAAAATGCAACTTCAGTGTCTTACTCATTTATGTGTGGCTATTCATAACAGATAAACAGGATTTTGATCTTAAATTGAAGTGTAAATTGAAGCAGGAATAGCTGAACTGTCAAAAGAATTCCAGTATAAGCAGGCTTGTCTATATATTACATCTGATATTTGGAAGATATGGCCTGAGAAATGATACAGTAATTGGTATCCTATATACAGACCTCCATAATTCAGTGAAGGATCATTTTCTAAATCATTCTGTCACAGTGGTTCCAAGAATCCAGACCTTTGTCCTTTCTTAAATAGAGTATTTTTGAAAATTCTCAGTAGTTCTCAGTTACTTCTTGCTGCTCTGTATCTGACAGTCATTCCTAAACACCCATTTCAGCTTAGCCAATAACAGCCAATCATTTGTCTCCTCTCATTCCTGATTACCCCTGTTCACATTTTCCCATGTTTCTGGCACCCTGTCTCACAGTGATTAGGGTGGTTGCAGCTGGCAGTAGGGCTTTCTGCTATGAGCGTCCCTAATTCCTGCCATCTGCTCAGTGGTATCCTGCTCCTCAGTGTCTTAATCTCTAACTCCATTTATCCTTGGGCTAAAAACCTTCTCCAGAATGGCTTCTTTGTCTGCTCTCTTCATATCAGAAAAGTGAATGCTCTCAGAAACTATGATTTCATCTGACACATTCAGCCAAATCCAACTGTTGTTCTGTGCAGCAGGCAGTAGCACATTTCTTGTTCAAGTGTGTTAATTCACTGTGGTAGTCTATTCTATTTCCTTATTGAAGACATTTTGATAATGTCATTATAAATTATAATGAGTTGCATGCAGGGAAATTGCTGTATGAAAATAATCGTTGTTAACCTAAAGTACTTGTTTACTATCTGCATTTTTTTTTAATGGAAGAACAGGTCAGAATTTCTTTGGCCATACTCTACTGTGTTTTCTAATTTAGTGGCTCTCACTGTGGTTTCATATCTGATATGAAAGTATGCCAGGCCAGTGAAGTGACTAGAGTTATACCAGTTCATTCTAACTGAGCATACAACCCTGTCTTCTGATTGTAAAGTGTCACTAGACCTCATGTTGCAATGCAGTAAAATTTAAAAAAATGCGTCTCGTCCTTACAAACTTGTGATAGGAAATAGATTAGACAGTAAAAGAGACAACAAAAATCTTCAGCAACGCTGTGTTTCTTTTTTTTTTCACAAGACTGAGATAAGAATTGTTGCTGAAGTTTGTTAGAACAAGAAATGTAGCTTATTAAGACAAATCTCTGGTAGTTTCACAGCTATACCTTAGTGATAATGATTGAGGAGACTGTGTGCACTTTGGGCTTTGGGGACCAGGTTCAGATGATTACACTGATGTGCACAGTTCGAAATCTTAAATAGGTTAGAACAAAATACCGATCGGAAAAATAAAAGAAAAAAAGAAGCCTGAAAAAAGAAAATTTGAATACCAATTTTTGTAACCTAAAGCCATTTCTTACAGCCCCCAGCTGCCAACACCTTGGCACAGAGACACTCAAATCTGGTGGAAAAAGATAAAACTCAGATCAGTCTAGGGAGGAGAAGACTGAAGCAAGGCAGAATAACAGACTTCAAGTACAGGTTAGGGAAACATTTACCTGGGAGGGTTCAGATTTGGTTGCTTAGGCCCTGGGGTGGTGGGACAACCCTGTTACCCATGTGAGTCATGGTGCAGCACCAGGTGTTGGTTTTGAACCGTAGCTGTCATGGGCACTCTGAAATTCACAGCTTATGAGAGTGTGTTGTATATTAGCCTAATTTCTATAAAGTTATGTGAGTTTTGTGGCTCTTTAGGTGAGTCATGAAATACATATTTTATGGTACGAAGTATAAACCCCAAGTTTGAAGAGATCTGTTTTCATTACTATTTTGGTTACAATTAATGTAATAAACTAGTGGGAAAATAACTTTGAAACAATGCCATTTTTACTGCCAACTGTTAAAAAGATTGACCTTAACAAAGAATATCTTTTTCTGATTTATTTAACAGGATAACCTTATCCAATTGCCTGCAATTTTCTTTATGAGACAGTTCTGAGATTAAGTTTTGCAAGCATTCTTTTAAACTTTTGCCAATGGAGGGCCAATCTGCATGGTCATCTGGACATCATGACTGTATAAGGCAATGAAAGGGTAAATAAAATATATTGGGAATTCAGTTTCTTCCTGAGAAAGATCTCAAAGAATAAACTTCTAGTTATTTATTCAGGAGTCTTATTTTGACAAGGTTAGCTGTCAGAAGTACTGTCTCATGAGACTTGTAGAACTGAATGACAGAAATGTAACAGCATTATATCTTCCCATTTTTCTGACCTATATCACTTATTTTCCAAGAAGGCTGCCAGGTTCACTAGGAAATACCTGATACACTATATGATACAGCAAATTAAGAATATGTTAAATTGAAACAGTTACGGGAGATACCACTTAGGTATAATGTAAAAGCCATGTTTTCTCTTTCAGTCAAAACATTTCCCAACCTCAGAAAGTATTTGAAACTGCACTTCTTTCTATCCATCTCTCCATCCATATCTATCTATTTATGAGGTTTTAATTAATTTTCAGTTTTCAGTTTTGCTTTTCCCTACTTTAACAAAAAATATATGTAAAACCCTACCTTAAATCAGCATCCTATCGATCGTAGCTAGAATGTGCATCTGTAGCAATAGGGATTACTTGCTCAAATATAAAATATAGCTAAGGACGGCAGACAAAAAAGAGAAATAATCTTTTTCATAAGTAGGACTACTGAAAAATAGAGATGCTGTCACTGTACTCTAAAGCAAAGCCATAAACATTCAATTTTGGGACACTATAAAAAGTCATAAACTTTCAGTAGCATGGCCAGTATCTCACTCACAATCTGAGTATTTTTACTGATTTGCATCTCTTCACTAAATACCCAGTGGAGACTAAAGGGACGTGAGCATCCTGAAAACTCAGTTCTAATCCGAATTTGCTAGAGCCTTCCGGGGTATTTTTTAAAGTACACTAAATCACAGACTTTTTTGCAGTTCTGTCTACTTACTTTATTTTTAGTGTAACTGGTAAAGTGGGTTATTTTACTTTTGAATTTATCAACATATTTTGAAGGATAACAAAGACATTATGTCTGTATATGATACATAACTTCTACATTATAAAAATGAAATAAAATATTTGAGAATAGAACCAAAACCAGAGTAGACTTGTTAGTTTTCTTGTCATGGTAGAAGGAGTTTCCTTTCTTGAATGAGACTATTTTTATTGGATGATGAAACTACTAATTTATTATTTTTTCTAATTTTTTTCTCTCCCTGTGGCTGTTGCTTGTAGGAATGGAAAAATCACAAAAAGTAAGTCCAACCTTTCTCTGTAGTATTCCAGTACACTAAAGTAGTTTGAAAACCACACATCTGCCTTACTGTCTCTAAATAATGTTCTGCTTGATTTTTTTTTCTGCTTTGCCTAGCTCTACTGTGTGAGATGAAGGGAAAACACATTCTCTTGTATTTATTTCCATAAATATCATGCAGGTGCCAGTGTTACAGCAAAGCAGGTATTCTAAACCATAAGTGAATACTTACATACCATAATTCCCAGAGTTATAAAGAAACCTTCATGTGTGTAACACAGATAATAGTCACCTATTGTGATTTAGTTTTTCTTAGATTTTTCTTAGGCTCTTCAAAACTAAATAATAACAGTGAGACATGCATGGGCTTTCAGTTCTTCATATATAAATCTTTTTGGTACAATTTTTTTTTCCTCTTTGTTTGTAGGTAAGACCACTAGATCTATCTACCTCTTGAAACTTTCCCTGCCTCTCTCCTCAAAGTTTCAGAGACATAAAGCATTTAGAGTCACTATATTAATCCTATATAGCTGATTAACTCTGGAATAATCAATACTTTGCACAGTGTCTAGTTCAGATTCTACTGTTAGAGCTTCAGGCTTATTTTTTCCATATAAATGCGTTCAATGTATCAGACATCTCTCTGCCATGACCAGGAATTGTCTTATGTTGTGAGTCTAACCTTTCAATTGCTTGAAAATTTTACTCCTATCTCATTTGAGGATTTGAAATCAGCCGAAGTCCATCACTGTTTCATTTCCCTGGTTTCCACATGTCATTTATCTCCTCTAGATTTCTACCTGATATCTCAGCAGTTCTGCCGCAGAGATCTGACTAACTATGTCTTACAGTCTGTCTCTACAGTCTGTCTTCTTTCTCTTATGTGTCTATTGATGTTGAAACAACAATGAATAATCTGAGTTCAAAATTGCAAAAAAATGCTAACATATTTACAGCAAATCACTTTCTGTGATCAGTGGCAAAAAGTTGTATCACACATTCATACTCTGATTCATCAGCACTATTAACTGAGCAGTGTTCACAGTACGGCCTGTCTGGAGACCAAGCCCTGAGAGTTTCAAAAGGATTTGTAGTGAAGCATGTTGGTTTTTTGTTTTCCTCAGGCTCCCAAGCTGACAGGTTCTTTACATCTTCTGCAGTTTAATAACATAGACTCACAATCTTCTGTGTTTAAATAGGGCCATTATAAAAAGGCAATTCTATGCATATGAAGTGGTGAAAGTCAGCTTTACAATGTTCACTTATTTGTTAATTAAATCATAAAGTATGTGTTTAGAATATCTGATCTCTACAATAGAATAACTAAATACATATAGGCTATATAGATAGATAAGGATCAGTGTATTTCAGGCTAGATAATAAAATGTTTTTTGCTTTAAAATAACTAAATTTTTTCTTTCTGTCTGTGATTACTTCAGGATGAGGTTACCAAAACATTGCCAAGCTTCACTGGTTAGATTCAGCAGTCTGAAATTACATGGTTTTGTTTTACAATCTGTTGTGTGGAACAGCTAGAAAACCCTTTAAATCATGCATAGGCTTTTCAATTAATTGGGAAGAAAAAATAATGCACAGAAGAGTTTTAGAGATACTCAAGGGAACATCTTATTTTATTCTGTTCTCAACTGAAGTTTAGGAACAAGTGGCTATTTACAAATGGGAATGATCCAAAATCTACAAAACCAACAGAATATTGCTGTAACATGGTTTACGTATTATTTTTACATATGTCTATGCAGCAGAATCTTAATATATGAGTATTTTCCATCTCAGAGGAAAAAGAGACATGATTCTCTCCATGATAGCTATCAACAACCACCCTAGAGTCTGCAATCCATCAACAATATTAAAAGGACACTGTGAAGGTTGGAGATGTTGTCCCCTACTGCTAAATGTGCGCTGGTAAAGGTAATCTAAAAACGCATCTTGGGTCTACAGAATTTCTCTGTCTATTCCTTATTCTTTCACCTGCATCTTTGTTCCCTGTACTCCATAGGAACAAAAGATTCTGGAAAGCTTCTGTAGACATGGGAAATTCTTGATTGTTTAGTTTTAACAATGTCATATTTGCAGGCACCAAGGAGTCAACCTCAATATGAGGCACAGGCTCATACAAGGTGTCAGTGTATATAGTGCTGATAGCTACCTCGTTGAAAAAGTGTTTCTGGTGGTCAAAATTAGTGAAAGATTTTCCTTGGCAGGGAATTAATACGGAGAATCCTTCAACTTGAGGGTTTCAAGTGGTTTTTGTAATAAGCCCTAAATGATGATGGTCCACAAGCTCTCTCTATGAGCAGAATCTAAGAGCAGGTCAAGAAGGAAGAAGTTAAGCAGTGTTTGAGAAGACGATTCATTATCATACCAAGGGGTCTGATAAAAGGCAGTGTGCCTGAATTACTAGTTAACATAATTTTTCAAATTATTTTTATTGAAATAGGCACTTGCAAACAGGAAGTAATGATCTGTAGCATCTCTTATGGAAAGAGGTTCTCCTTCACTCAAAGAATCAATGTATGCACTTTTCTTCAGTCTTGTCCTCAAAAGTAAGAGACTAAAGAGACAGTCCCTTGAACCTCTGCAAGTACTCTCTCTCAATTGCTTTTTTGTCCTTTTCTTCTTTTCATCTTTGTATTATTCACTGCTGTTAATGTTTTGCTGGTACTGAACCAGACTCAATATTTTTTTTTTTTTAATGTAAGCAAACAGAAGTTCAGTGAATGCACAGGAGTCATTATAGAGAGAAACAGATCAAAAAACTCCCTCAAAATCTCAAAATCCTTCTACTTGATTTTTGGCACATTTTAAGAAATGGTACATATTGTGTAGTTATTTTATAGGCATTGGTCCTTGTGTAATTATTTTCTTGTATTATTGAACTGAAAATGGTCAAATCCTGATATTTTTGTTACATTTGTTGCCTTTGATTGTTTCTTTACCATAGAGATATTTCAAGTGCCTATTACAGTATATGACATGCTTTCATCATTATCCTTTTTCTGAAGGAATTTATCTGGCATTCTACTCAATGGAGAACAGTTTCTTTTTTTGTATTAGTGGTATTTTTGTTGCTCCTTTCTTTATTTCCTTGTTAACATTTGACGTTAAACACCTATCTGAGGAATATAAATTAACCAGGTGTAGTCTAGATTCAGAAGATGAAAGAATTTCCATAAGATGATTTAGAAAAAGTCCAGAGAAGGTACACTTTCTGGATATGACTTTCTGGATATGTTGACCATAGTATGATCTAGCTTTCTAACTTATATTGTTAATAAACTATCTTCCCTCATAAATACACTAAATATTTTGAAAGTCCTATAGAAATTAGTTAATCTGGAAGACGTATCTAAAACATGAGAGTGGCCATATCAGTATTTGACAACAAAGTGTATAATATAGGGTATTATTCCATCATCACTGAGGAAATCTGTGACAGAGCTTAGAGCATGCAATTTCGGAAGTTTTGGTGTTGCTCATAACTCTATATGCCACCTCATGGTACATGCACATGTTTTGGTAACGTGAATTTTAACCGTATTTAAATATAAAAATATGCTTAAATGTGATAATCTTCGGCAAATGCAAAGCATTACAGAATCACAGAATCACAGAATCACACAGAACGTTAGGGATTGGAAGGGACTTCAAAAGATCATCTAGTCCAATCCCCCTGCCGGAGCAGGAACACCTAGATGAGGTTACACAGGAAGGCGTCCAGGTGGGTTTTGAATGTCTCCAGAGAAGGAGACTCCACAACCTCTCTGGGCAGCCTGGTCCAGTGCTCTGTCACCCTCACTGAGAAGAAGTTTCTTCCCAAATTTAAGTGGAACCTCCTGTGTTCCAGCTTGTGTCCATTACTCCTTGTCTTATCCTTGTTTGTCACCGAGAAGAGCCTGGCTCCATCCTCGTGACACTCACCCTTTATATATTTATAAACATGAATGAGGTCTCCCCTCAGTCTCCTCTTCTGCAGACTAAAGAGACCCAGCTCCCTCAGCCTTTCCACATAAGGGAGATGCTCCACTCCCTTAATCATCTTTGTAGCCCTACGCTGGACTCTCTCCAGCAGTTCCCTGTCCTTCTTGAACTGAGGGGCCCAGAACTGGACGCAATAGTCCAGATGCAGTCTCACCAGGGCAGAGTATAGGGTGACTGATTCTCAGATTGGCTTACTTTGTGTTTTAAAATTGAATAGGTCTTAGTGGTGATCTTTCCACTGAAGTTAATGTTCTGTATGCAATGGCATCTTGGTCTGTATTAAAAACAGTGTGACCAGCAGGTCCAGGGAGGTGATTATCCTCCTGTACTCGGCACTGGTGAGGCCGCACCTCGAGTACTGTGTTCAGTTCTGGGCCCCTCACTATAAGAAAGAGGTTGAGATTCTAGAGTGTGTTCAGAGAAGAGCCACAAGGATGGTGAGGGGTCTGGAGAACAAGCCTTATGAGGAG
>NW_010204847.1:0-2373 GCF_000695765.1 Mesitornis unicolor | reverse complement strand
CTGCCCAGGGAGGTGGTGGAGTCACCATCCCTGGATGTATTTAAAGAGCGGGTAGATGAGGAACTTAGGGATATGGTTTAGGGGGTAGACAGGAGCAGCTGGACGTGATGATCTCGGAGGTCTTTTCCAACCGAGCGATTCTGTGATTCTGTGAACTGTGGTGTTGAATCAACTTCCCTTCCAAATACATTCCTTATGATTACCTTCTGCATACTTTCCCCATACACATCACGAGCTTATTAAAAAATTAATTTCCATTAAGTAGCTGAAACATCATATCTTTTTAACATCTCCTTGTTATTTAGCAGATAAGTTTCACCTCAAGATAATAGATTAGCTTTGCATAAATTATATAGTAAAAGAGTTCAGTAGTATGTAAAAGATGGAGTATATAATAATTATCTAAAATCTATGTCTAAAATATTGTCCTGGGCTTTCGCTTCCTCCCCTTTCATGTTGTGCAGAAAGAAGAAAAAAGCAAACAAACAAAAAACTCACCAAAAGAACCTGAGAATGTTTAGGTAGAGACTGAAAAAGAAAACCTTGAAAAATATAAATACTGGTATGTTATCAAAAACAGTTCCACCATAAGCTCATATATTTTATATATACAGGAAACTTACTTTTATCAGAAATCTTTATTTTAAAGATATCAAATCAAGATATCTGTTTTTACACTTTATTCTTTCTTGTTCCCTAAAATGGGCTTTTTGTCTGTGTCTGCCTAAGAATATTAGACACCTAAATAAGCAAATTACTGAATAAAAACAGAGAGGAAACAACTTGACATGTCTAGGAGGTTTCATAATTGGGTTTTACCCTATTCCTATTCAGTTTAATTGAACTGAATTGCATTTATATATGCTTAAGCACAAGTAGGCTGTTTATTTCAGTGTAATTTTTCATATTGTTAAGTATATGGTTCTCCTGTGTTTCCACAGAGTTGAACAAAATCCCTTTTACAGCTGTTGATGGATGATAGTGCACATGAAAGCTATGAATTGTTACTAGGAAAATTATTATTACATATTTTTAATATTGAAATATTGTAGTTTACATTATTCATTGTTCTTGGTGAAAAAATAGAATCTAGAATAAATAATATAGTAAATTAAATAATAAAAATAACAACAAACTATCAAATGGCATTCACAAATTAAAATGAAGCATAGATTAACATTTTTTATATGCAGAATCCCAAAATACCTTGTATTATGCAGTAACCTTAAGATCAAAAGCCATGAGAAGTCCAAAATTTTATTACATCTCCAGCTGCTCTTCTGAGGAGTAAAAATGTCGGACCCTTTTTAAGAAGAATTAAAACAAACTCATGAAAACTCCTTTCAGAGGTATCCGTGGAGCACTTTTGAACAGTTAAATGCTGCTATTTTACTAAGAGTTAGAGGCTTAACATCAGAAAGTTTTAGTCCTTAGATAGAAAACTCCCTCTTATATACTAGGGAAATCCCCCGCCCCCCAATTTTATTTTGCACTGACACTGTTTTTGCATTGGATAATATACTATCAATATAATTAACATTTCTTTAAGTGATGGAAATTTGGAGTAATTAACACAAATACATATAGAAAGAATGACTTAATGAATAATGCATAACAGCTTGGCTGGAAGCTCAAAGCAGGTGTAAGCTAGATGAAAGGAGAACCCCTTTGGCCGCATTGCTGACATGGGGTCCCATTACAGGAGGACTTTCATGATGGGGGTGAGGTAGGAAGTTAACTGTATTCTGGACTTTTATAAAAATCTTTGTTACTCATAAATTTAAGTAATGTGCATTATAATCTTGCAGTGTTTTGATCCATTTATTTTTGAATGCATGTGGTCAGATACTTTCACAGCAGTGAGTACTTTTATGACATCTATGTAACACAGAGAGTCTGGATATTCTGCTGATAGGGTACTGGCTGAAAAAAAAAGAAAAAACCCTTTTATGCCAGATTCCAAATAAAAAGAATATGAAACATGCAGTATTATTTGAAATTTTTTTCCCATTAGTTGTCTTCCTGATGCTGTTGCACCAATTTATCACTAAAAACATAGTAGATCTTCATTGGTAGAATGAGGAATTTGCTTGCCAGTCAGAGCAGCGGTGGGAGCATGCTGCCACTCAGGTGTTGAGCTGCAGGGTGTGCCCTGCTCTTACGCCGATGTCTGATGGCAGCAGTGAGCAGGGCTGTGGGAGGTGTGCCCAAGTAGAGGAGCTCCTCCGCATAGTGGTGGAGCTCAGGGAGGAGGTAAGTAGGCTGAGAACAATCAGGGAGTGTGAGGAGGAGATTGACCATTGGAGCTGGTCCCTCCCTTCCCTAAGGCAGAAAAACAGGTGGAAAAAGCTCTTGAGAGCGAGGCACAAGCCC
>NW_010204846.1:32038-38968 GCF_000695765.1 Mesitornis unicolor | reverse complement strand
CTCCTGAGATTCTGTGATTCTGTGATTCAAATAGGGCATTTTTAAAGCTATCATGGAGCTTTGTTACAACAAGACATCTCTACACTCTTTTATACTTATTTAGGTGGGTACATTCAGTTACCATCATCATTCCTGTTCTGTCTTTTTCATGTTTTCATTATTTTTTCTCTATATTGAAAAGCAGTAATTTTTTACTACTGGGAACAGTAAAAGCTGCTCCTGCCAGATCCTTACTTTTCCACATCTTCTTTTACCCCATAGATACCGCCTTCACCACCCTTTTGTTACTTCCCACATCTGTCCCTATTCTGTACAAGGGTTTGCTGGGTTCCTTTATGTTTCAAGAAAACAGCCTTGTGAAAAGTCTTTTGGCTTCCAGAAGGAGTTTCACAAACCAGCCTTGCGCTACGTCTCTTGTGTGAGAACTGACAGAAGAGCGAGCTGATTGTAAAAAAAAAAAAAAAAAAAAAAGAGGAAAAGTGAACTATTGCAAAAATTTCACTTTTGAAATGGAATAAAATGCCTGTTTTACATGAATAAAAGGTTTTGACTGTTCCTTGTTCAAACAACCCCTTGGTCTTTTAATGATGTAGAGTTTTGGATTGCATCCCCGTAATGAATATTGACCGTGTCTGTGGTGTCCTTTTCCTGAGGGGTGTGAAAGTAACGTTAGCTGTCATGTTATAATAAGGTGCTAGAGAAATGGAGCCCCAGGACCCTTCCAAAATGCCTGGCCACTGTGATTAACCCTGTTGAGCATTCTGTGCTTCAACAAGCAAATTGCACTTTACAAGCACAGCTGGATACTGCAGAAGCAACCCGGTGCTTCGCAACCATTAGAGCAGTTACTGCTTTACAGCTGCAGTTCAGACACAGAAATAAGGGAGTGTATGCTGCAGCTTTCCTCTTCCCAGTCAAGGTATAAATAGACCTTTTGGGAATTAGGAGCACATCCCTAAAAGTTAGTCAACCTCACAATATTTATGTTGAGCCTCAAATCCTGGTCTCCTATGTTTACTTTGTTGAATGGTTGATGTGGTGCTATGGACATCTCTAATAGTTTAACTAAATGCATGGAGACAGCCAGCTCTGGCCAGGCCCTGCCTTGTGCAGCTGTGCAAGGAGGAAGAGAACAGAGCCTTAACCCTGCTTTCCATACAGCCTCCCCATCTCTTGTGCCCTTTGGGTAACTGATGGCCGCTGGTGTGCCCGCTGGCAGGCACCTCATGGTGCTCCCCACTTCTTGCTGGGACTGGGGACACCACAGGCACCACATCTCCTGGGGCAGCTCTTCCTCAGTGAAGGTTTCCCTCCAGCCTTGGGATTTCCAGTTCAGAATTTGGACACTGAATTTGGACACGTTTGTCTCACCTGTCACCCTAGAGATGGTGCCTAGGGTATGTGTTACCATCCCTGCATCACAGCTTTTACAGCTTTGAAGATGTAGTGGTGCACCAGGCATGTCCCCACTGCAGCCACACAACAGTGTGGTGATGGAGCTGTGTACCCCAGTCATACCCCACACAGCCTCCACGGAGGGGCTGGAGGGAGAGGGGAGCACGGGAGGTGGAACGGGGAGCATGCCCCTTTGACAGATGTCAATGTGAAAGAAGAGGTAAGCTCTGCCCACTTTGCTTGTGCTGTGGCTAAAGGGAGGTCCTGGGCTGTGAGCTGTGAAACTGATCTGTCACTGACTAATGTTATGCGAATTTCGGAATGTTTGGCAAAACAGAATATATGGCTTATAAACTGTTTAAAGGCTCCTGAGGAAGGAAGGGGATTATAAAACCCACTTGGGGCTTTGTATGTTTCATGTGAAACATTGCAGGTTGTATTTTCCCATGGAATTTGCCAACTTGCTAAAAAGTATATTTAGGTCCTTCACAAGTTCTTGGTGACATGGTATCTTACACATTTACACCTCTCCTGTTTTGCATGGTGCCTGTGTTATTGTAAGAGCTCCTACAGTTGAGAGCTCTAGGGGACCTGAATGTTTTGACTCCCACATCTTCTGTAGGAAGCGACTTCTTTTATTCCAGGATGTTGCATTGAGTGGGCACCAGCAAAAGTCCTGGGAATGACAGGAGGAGAAAAGAGAGACCGGTACTAGGTATCTGCAGCAAATTGGTTAGGATAATCAGCTAGAGGGCACTAATGAATGTTTATTTCTTCTTAGGGCTGTAAAATTAGGCCATGTGGACTGCTAGCATATATATGCATGAGAGAAACATGAGGGCTTTGTGAAACAGTTTTGCTAAAATTAATTTTTTTGTGTTATTCTTAATAACATTATCACAGATGAAGAAAGTGAGGTAGAAGTTTGTAGCCTCAGACATTTTTTTCTCTTGCTTTACAGGGTAAACACTATAAATCCTTGAGTGTTTGTTTGGCTAGGTAATGCTTTCTAAAAGTATGTTGATGAAGTAGGCATCAGAGTCAAAATACTTTCCTATATTTAAATTTTAAATATGCAGTAGAAAATCATTAACTTTTAGATTCTTAAGCACCAAAATCTCTTCTGAAAAGTGGGCTTGGATGTTACAATCAATTAATTAAAAAAATAGGGATTTCAATATTGCCAGAAATGTGGAGTCAGTGTTTCGCCATCAGCAGGGTTAGTAGGCTCAGTTAGATCCTAGTAAGTCTGACAACATGAGAAGGATCCTGAAACTGTTGAAGGAGGCAGGAGTATTGTGGGATTACTAGTCTATGGGTTAATTTAGAGGATTATGTTTGTAATTATAAATTAATGCAAAAAAAAATCTAGTTGCACAGAATCATCATTTAGGTTAAAAGGGGCCTCTGGGGGTCATCTTTCTAGCCTCTGCTCAGAGCAGGTATATGGTATGTGGTTTTGCATGTCATCGGTAATTTACCTTTATGTGGTTTTGATTGGTGCAAGAAAGATTAACTATTCAGGTCTTTGTGAATAGTAGAGAGGTGAATGCCAAAGGGGGGCAAAAATGAAGCCGAAAGTATTTTACAAAGAAGTTGATCCAGATAGCATTGAAGCATCACCAAAAAAACCCACTCCACTTCACACATATATATATACTTTTTTAGCACAAATATTGCTCTTGGGTAGCTTAAGGGACTTAGTTTGTGCATTTATGAATTAATTTTAAATTGTTCTGTTCATTGCTGTCTGATATATGGAAGGAATTGGTAAATGGTAAGAGCAAAGGCTATACAACATATTATAGCCAGTGGTTCTGTTTAGGCTTAATCCCTATAATGCAGTGTTAAAATTTACAAAACAGCTTGTAATTGCAGTAGCTTATTTAAACCAGCTATTTGTGGTTATGTCTGCTGAGGAAACTTAAACTTCAACGTTCCCCAGCCATCTAATAGCAGCAAATTGACTGCGGGTCTCTTGTATGAATATCTAAATGTAGGCTGTTGAATAATCCCTTTGGGGGCCCTGTAACTATTTTTGTGCCTGGATATGCGTCATCAGTGGGTATTTTCTCTGGTGACTAGCTTACATCAGTAGGTCTCCTACCATACACTCTATCAGTGAGTGACTTATGATTGATGGGAGTCACAGCTGCTGTTCAGCTTTTTTATCTGTGACCTCAAAAAAATGGACAACAGGAATTGCCAGGCTGTTGAATTCCTTGAATGACTGAAGACACGGGATGACTCCGCTGATAAACGCAGGTAGTACCCAGATACCGGGTGTTCTCCGGGGGCCGAGGCAGGGAGGAAGGAGAGGGGGGTTCCTCAGCCACAAGGCGGTGAATCCGGCTCCAATGCGCAGCTGAAAGGGACGCTGCCTGGACGCTGGGGAAGCAGCCGTGCTGGAGGACTGCCGAGCAACCGTGATGCTCTGAGTAACTCTCTCCAGCCATACGTGTCTGCTGGTGGCAGTGGCGTTTCAATGGGTTGAGTGGCTGATCTTTAGGGCAGTTCATTGGTCTTGTTTTATCCCAGGGAGACACAGTTTGCAGCTCTGTGGAGGGAAGTGCTGAGGAATTTCAGCTGCAGCCTGGTTGCTTTCTTAACCCTTTTTATTACTGCCTGTGAGCAGCGAGCGGATTTATCAGAGTGCTTCATCCAGGTGCTGTCTGGGCTAAATCAGAAGGTGCAGTAGGCTATGTGGTTTTAAGTTTAAGTTGCACCTGCCACAGTGACCCACTGAGCATGTGGTTGTAGTTCATTTCCTGGTGTTCAGCACTTCATAATAGAAAATGAGGTCTGAGGATGCTGAGTTATCCCCTCTTTCTCCTTCCACACTGCCTTTCTGTCAGAAGCTCACATGTGAAATGGGGCTGCAAGACAGCTACGAGATTTTTGTGAGTGTTACCTGTGATGAATTTAGCATGATTCAGCCCTAAGGCGAAGGACTGTGTCATTTCTTCTTCTTTCCCCTCAGTTCTTCCCATCTTTGCTGGGCTCAGTCCCTCTGATACAGCTGTGATAGGAATCAGGAGATCAGCTCTCTGTGAACTCAAGCTCAGAAGTCTCTCTAGTCCTTCTCCAGGCACCAGGGAGTAAAATATGACAGACATGGATGCTCTCAGTGTGACTGATGATTTCAAAAAGTCCTTAATGCTTTTTATCATGCAGGATTGTTTGGCTGAGGGAGGATAGCAGCTGGATCCGAATTCCTCCTCACCACTTCTTCCTGTTGGCAGGTGGCCCTCCCCACAGGCTGGGCTTGCAAACTCTCATGCGGGTCTCACTTATTTGAGTGCCTACTATTGTTTTTCACGCAGGTGACAGCAGGATGGGGTTTTTTGCAGGATTTTAAGACTTGAAAACTTCCAGAGGGAAAACAGGAGCTTCGTTTTAACTCGCCTGGGTGTCTCCTCCTCCGCATGTACTAGCCCAGAGGTCGTAGTTAATGAATGAAACCAGGCTTCCTGCAGGAGCCAGTTAACCCACGGCTGCGTGGCTGTTGGCACAGCACTTACATAAAGCAGAATTGCTTCAGGAGCAATGTGTGTGCTGTTGTAGCGTGGATGCCCTCGCTCTAAGGGATACAGGTTATAGGTGCCTTTCCATTCCTTGCAGACGGGTGCATGGTCCAACACACGCACTGAATCTGAAGCAAGTTTCCTCATCTGCTCTCTGGCTAGTCGAGTGCTGGTTAGGAATTGTGTTTGACAGAAGTAGTAGTTGAAAGAGAAGCGGCAATTAAAAAGAGGCTTGGAGGATCAAGGGAGAAGGGGGAATGGAAAGGTTTTCATTGAACTGTGATTTACGAGGATTCCTTTGTTTCTATATTTTTTTTGCAGTCACATCAATAAGACTTTGTGATTCATGATGAACTGGTTACATAATTCAAAACCTTTAAAAGGTTAAGCACAGAAAACTCGATGAATCTTGAGTCATTTGCATTAAAATTCAGTGGATTTTCCTGGGGTACTGTGCTTAGAAAATGTAAAGCTTGCTAACTGGTTGATGTTGCTATATGTATTATTTGCCATAGCTTTCTAGGAATCATTATGCCCATTAACATCTTTTGGCTAATACTGGCCTCTTTTCCCCCGATTTATAGGGGGTTGTATTTTAGGGTAGCTTTCACTTACAATGTTTTTGTGAAAGCTGAGCATCACCAAGTTTCCAGAAAAACTCTGCCGGCCTTCAGAACATTTCAGAAAGGCTTGTTGCTTGCTAGGAAAAAGTATTAGCAAGTTGCCTGCTGATTCCTGATGCTTGGCACTGGGACTCTGCGAGGCAGAGGGATGCAGTCCAAACTGACATGTGGCAGTGTAGGTACCTCCCTGTGTGCTGTGACAAAGGTGCCATGTTGGGGACCAATTAATTTAGGTGATGACCCCGCAATGAAGTCATGCTAGGTGGATCCCTGGGTCCAGATACCTATGCCCTGTTGACTTCAGTGACTTGGGCAAGGCACCAAGTTCTGCTTGCTCATCGCGAATTGAGGAATGATGACTGCAGTGGCTAAAACCTTGGGTTTTTTTTCCAGAAGAGCCTTTGCCTATTCAGTGGCCACCTTTAAAATCTTATCAGTTGCCCTGGACAACAGCTAACCAGATATTTCATCTTCATAGTTACAATAATTTGGTGTCGTGAGCAAGGGATGCTGTACATTCACTGGAAGTCAAAGCATCTGCTGCTGCGTCTTGTAATATCTTCATCGGCAAACCTCTCCTTCCCCTGCTGAAGCATGTTGGTGTGCAACTGGTTCCCAGTGGGCACAGGGTTGTAATTACCATACTTGGGAGGCGAAAACGGAAACTGAATCTGACACGGGAATATCAGGGGCTTCACTGTGAAATTTTTTTTAATGTGTCAGTCAAAGCAAAAGATTAAATACAATTCATTTCTCTCCTACCTGTTACATCTATAACTGCATGCTCTGTACAGCTGCTGTAGTGTTGGATATTTGTTGAGGGTCTTAACAATTAGTTGGTATTTTTATAGTTTTGTATTGTTTTGACAAAGTACTTTCAGTGCTTAAATACTCTTGAGAATAAAGAGGTGCCCTGGATGGGAAGACCGGAAGAGGCAATACAAAGCTCATCTTGCCCATGGCCCTCCCTTCTGACAGCACCATTTTGCCGGAAGAGTATGGAGCAGGCAGTGCTGCTCAGTCATTCGCAAAATCATTAATACAAGTAAAGATATGTTGCTACTATGAGCTGGCTATGCATTGTAAAAGAATTCTGAAATACGAGGCAAAGTAGTGATTTCACTACTTCAGGGCACATGGTATCTTTTTTGGTTGTGTTAGTTCAAAACCATCTTACTATAGTCATAAATACTTGATCTCTCAAGGTGATCTTTGTGTTTTCATAAAGTCACATTGAAATAGTTGAACCAGTTCCTAGATACTAGAAAACTACAATTTTGGTCAGCTTGTGTGAGGAAGGGCATGGATTGTTTCATTAGTTTGTTTTGAGTTTTGTTTCATCAGGTGTCATAGAGGAAATATGGGTTAGCCATCACCTCACTTAGACA
>NW_010204846.1:1267-32007 GCF_000695765.1 Mesitornis unicolor | reverse complement strand
AGGGAAAAATAAGGAGTTACTCATAAGCATCATTGATGTTTGTAGTAAGTGGAGTAATAAAGAGCACGGTGGAAGAAAAGCAATGCAGTGAAATAATATAAGGGAAATATGGTGTAAAGAAAAGCTGGAAAAGTGAAAGAAGGTATTGGTATTTCATTTTTGTAGTATTTCATGTTTTTAATCCAATAGATAAGATAAATGAAGAGCCTTCCATCTTTTTGATGTTACTGTGTAAAATAATGTGAATGAATGGAGTCAGGTAACACTTCAGCTCTTCCAGCACGCTCTGTTCCTGATGGCCTTGGTCCTGAAACCTTTGCTCGTCAGCTCAGTCCTTCTGCAAACTTGGAGATCCAGGACCAGGCTGTCAGTAAGTTCACAGATTTATAAATGCCACCCTGGCATCGAGTTAGTTTGATGAGAATCCACCCATTTGTTTGCACATGGGGAAGAAGAGAGGAGGAGGAGATTGCAGGTGAAGCCTGGGTACTGTGGTAGATGAGAAGGTACCTCGCTATGTTTGTAGCCCAGCAGCAACTCCTGTAAGCTGTGGCAAAGTCTTTTCTTCATCTCCTGTTTTATTTCCTATGTATACTCAGCGCAGTATTTCCTGCAGGGATTTTTGCTCTTGGCAATATTTCTCTTTAGTGAGCACAAAGAGAGCGTTTTTCCTGCAGGACCTCAAACAGCTCAACAAGTGGTGTGCTGCCAGCGACCAGTGCAGAGTCCCTGTCCATCTGCTCCCAGCCACCAGTGCTCCCTGCCAGCCTCCTGCTTTCGAGGCTTTCAGATACAGAGCAGTGTGTGAATCCTGAGGTAGAAGCAGGTAAGGGATAGGGTTATCCAGGGTGAAGAGATCCTGTACCCCAAGACGACAGTGAGAAAAGAAGCTCCCTTCCAACCTAGGCTAAAATCTTTGTGAGGCAGATCCTGACCCTTTGCAGGGCATTCAGATTGGCTTGGAAACTTGGTGTAAAGGAGGCGAGAAAGAAATGCCACATACTGACATCCCTAGGAGCCTTGATAATGTCAGGACACCTGACAGTACAGCGGTACTTCAAAAATAACACTGTTTTGAAGGATTTACATGATACTGCAATAGCTAATAACATGAGTGCAGTACAAGGCACTATTTCAAGATTGCTGAGGAGTTTGCCAGGTGTCTGTAGTTTCATGTCATGACTTTGTCCCTTTGCAGACAGGCCTTTAGCTTTGAGGAGTTTTCCATAAACTCATTCAGACTTTCTTTCTCTCAACCACAATTTGCCAGTTGCTACCCTGCTAGTTAGAAATAACAGCAACCAAGTTAAAAAATAGAATTCCTTATAGGGTAGTCATTTTGTTTCCACAAACTTATTCCATCATGTTCAAGGATGGACTCTCTGCAGCTTTCCTTCTTGTACTCTTATTTATACTTTTAGGCTGTGAAGTGAATGTATGTTTCTGAAATGAGATTGCCCTGCATGGTGCTCGTGACTGTCTTTGTTCAGGTACAGAAAAGATGTGAATTCAGTCTGTGAGGTCCTGACATCTGCTGTCCCTTTCTTGTGAGGTAGGATATCAATCAGCAGTGTGAAACTCTGTCCCCCTGTCCAGGGAATTCCATTTCCATATACAAAGGCCAGCCAGAAATCCCAGTCTGGAAGTCTGTAATTTGGGAATGAGAAAGAAATGGGATTATGACAACTAGGAGGCCCAGAACTCTTTAAACCTTCTTTTGCTAATGTGCAGGGAGAAGTAACAGTAACCAAATTTTTATAGTGTCATCAAATCATGGAGCCTCACATTGGGTAAAGTGATTAAGAACCTTTGGGGTTGCTTTGCTAGAAGATCTCTATCCCCCATAAAGCTCAGGGTCACATGCTGACGAAATACAGCCTGTCTTTCAAGGCGAATGGGGGTCCTTTTTCATGCTATTGACTCTTGACCAGGAGTTCAGTTTCACTGAAACCTTGCTGCTGGTTACGAGGGAGCAAGGCTGCAAATCAGAAGATCAGTTGCTCTCTTTACTTTAGCATTTTCTATCTTGATTGCTCTTCAATTTGGTATCACGGTGGTAAAAGCACCAAAGCCAAGATCATCTAGAAGGGAGTAGCAGGCTCAAAGAGGTATAAATGAGTAAAATGGTGCAAAAGAGAAAAAGGACTATTAGGTTAACTGCCAGGAAAAAAAATTAGTGCAGTGAATGTCTGTTCTCCTGATGGAAATCAGAAGAGCTGATAAGTTCAAATAACACAAAAGTGCCCAGACAAGATACTGTAAGATATAATAAACAGACTTTTCTTATTTGGGTATGAAATAATCCAACAGACTGGCCATTTCCTTTTTGATTTAATTTCTGAGATTCTATGATCACTTTTAAAAATGGTCATTTTTTTGCCTGTCTCACTGCAAACACTCTTCCTGAAAGTTTTTGGCACTTTTTGCCACAAAGGGAGGCATTTGCAGAAATCCAACGTGGTATTTTGAAGACTCCAGTTAGATTTTTCATGGCCATATCTTGCCGTTGCTCCATTGTAAAATTCCCAGAATACTTGATGGGAGTTTTGCATTAAAATTGTATGGTATTTATATCTAGCTACTCTTTAGAGGCCCAAGTCATATCCATGCTCTATTCCCAGAGTAGCTTTATTCCAGTTCTTTGGTTTTACAGGAAGTAATAATCGTGCCTACCATACTGTAACTAAAATATTCAGACACATGAATCTTTTTCTTGACTTCCTATAAAAATGTCATTTGTAGCTTTATTTTGTTTGTTCTTGTTTGGCTATAATATAAACAAGAGTTTATTAAAGCATTAGCTCTAAGTTGCAGTTCTTTCTTGAGACTGCAAGGTCTTACAAAAAATATTATTGAAACTGCAGGGCGAAAACATGTATTAACAGAAAAAATGAATAATAAGTCTGTTTTCATATGGATTTTTTTAAAAGTACAGCTTGTAGTTGAACTACATGTACTATTTCTTCCACCACAGCCAGGAAGCCCTCATAGACTTTTGACAGCGCTGCCAAAAAATTAATGCTTCAGCTGTTTAAAAGATACCAAAAGCTTGTTTGACAATTGTAGTCTCTTCCAGGAATTTCCTTTCCCATTTTTCCTCCCTATAAAAATTGATAACAAGATGCTTATATAGTAGAAATGGAAAGTCAGAGGTATGTTACAAAGCGTTGTGCGTTCCTTCCAGCCTCACGAGATGAGGCAGAACATCTCCACGGCGAGCTAGGAAACACAGACTCTCCATTGTGTAAGTAGCATTTGCCAAGATAGCACAGATTTAAGTATTTTCTAAGTAATTTTTGAGTTTTTACGTAACGTGGCAGCCAACAAGAGTGCTGTTGGGGATGGCTGGGTAGGAACTCAAAGCAGTGACCAAGGGAAGACAAAAAACAAAGGAAGCAGAGAAATACGCTGTGTGCCAGCATCAGTGGACACAGCAGAACTGAAGGCAAGGGAAAGCAGCGCCAGCCTTACTTCTCTTGAATTTCTTTCCTCACTTTTACGTACAACAAGATGTGACAAACTGAAGCGTGATGCAGCTTGAACTTTTGTTCTGAAGCGTATCGAAAAGGCACTGAAATGTGGGCTCAAAGGTCAGAATTGTTCCCTTTTCTGTAACAAATTCCCAGGGCAGCTGTTACTACCACTCTGTCTTTTAAGGCTAATCTTTAATAGCATTCACTGGTATGTAATATGAAATATATAGCATAACGGTGGCTGTGGTGAGGAGCGGTTTATTTTTCTCTAATGATAGAAAGGAGATTCAGTGTTGGGAAGAGTGAGATAATTAAAGAGGTTGCCAATAAAAAAGCACTGTGTTTGCAGAGGGTGCCCTTGTGTTCAGCAAATGCCAATTAGAGAAATGTCACTTTATGTGTACAATGGGTTATTACTGCACAAACACTTGTACAATCAACATGCTGGGTCAAAAGGGCAAGTTACGTTCGCCTCACAGCCATTATTTTAAAGCAAACACAACTATCAGGCACACAAATATCAGGCATTGCAGAAGTGGAACAGTGAAGTAATGAGTGTTTGAAAATGCAGGCTAAAGAGAAAAAGAGTCAATGTAACAAGCCTGGGTGTTGTGGGAGGTGATTTTTACCATGTTTGGACTACATGGACTAGAAATACCACCTTTATGTAATGGAGAAGCAAATGCTTCCTTCCACCAGTGAAATAAAGCTAAGATACTGTTATGTTGTTCTGATGCTCGGAAATAGGAAGAGAATATACATTTCTTATGCTTAACCTGCTTTGATACTGAAATGCTTGTAGTCTACATACCTTTGTAAATGTATTTGTATACTTACTTTTGTTGTGCTACCAATGGTCTGGTATCACCAATATCTCTTGTGTGGCATGGACTGACCAGTAAATAAAGGGCAGTTCTGCAACTAATCTGGTGCAAGACATGGCCTTCAGTTTTTATTACTTGCATCTGTTTGTGGGTGTTCTACTTGGTATTTTATTTTGCATGTTTTACCCGAAGCACCATTAGATTTAAGTCTAAAGAGGCAGAAGGCTCTGTGGATGCTGTGGCCATCTCAGGTGTGTACAGGGTAGCTGCGCTATGTGTGGATTCGTGAGTTTTGCTCCAAGACTGTCAGGTTTCCAACGTGGTTGCAATCAGTGCCTGTGCTGACATCTCTCTGGGTCATACAAAAGCGAACACTTCAGCAGGGACTGCATTACTGTTGGTGGCCTGAACCTTTGTGCTTGCTTGACCTCGTACCTCCAGGAAGCTCAGTTGGCAAAAGTAGCACAGACCTTGGTGGCAACACCCCACCCACGCGGGACACATGGGCTGCCGGTGAGGTTGTCCTGCTTCCATATATGCTGAGGTATTTTCAGGGACATGCTCTTTTCGCAGGTTTGAAATTGCTGCGGCTTTAAAGTCCCAGCTTCTCCTAAAGGGGAAGGAAGCACTGCACTAGCCTGAGTACCTGCTTGAACCCAGCCTCCGCTGGAGCAGGACAGGGTGGCAGAAGTTAAATGGAGAGCATTAGTTTGAAAAATTTTATGAGATCACCATCCTTTCAAATTGGTTTACACAGATGGCTGTCTGGTTTGTTGCTTTGTCCTTGCTTAATAGTAACTGTTTATGGAAAAATGAATTGCTTTGCAGAAGGAGGTCCAAAAGCTCATGCTGTTGTTTCCCTCACTGGAGATCTTCATGTTATTATGGGCATACACAGATTTGGCCTGAAACTGAGATTAATTATGAAGTGTGCAGTGAATAATTAACTGTTTGACTTATTCCTAAGCTCTGTAGTCACCGGCTTAGAAATGATTTCCCAAACTCCAGGAGATAAGAGAAGGTTATTCCTGGTTTCACAATGTCCGCATTGTTGGGGCTTTGTGCTGTGTGTACTCTGACATCAGCTGATACCTACGCAAGTCGGGTCCAGCTTCTCATCCAAACCACTTCCTGGGGTTTTCTCGGGTAATGGCAGTGATTCAGAAGACACCACAGTGCCTCAGAAAGCCAGTTTTCACATGTTGCACCCAGACTGTGCATCCAGGAAGAAATTCGATTCTTAGGAAACAGTTTTGATCTTAAAAAGACCCACTTTTTTTTGTTTGTTCTCCATTCAGATTTAAATGTGCGTTGCTTGGCTTGTGTCCTACTGACCTGTTCATAGACTTGTGGTATGTGTCGTGGAAGATGTGGGAATATGTATGTAACATGTATGTGGGAGGCAGAAGCCTGAAACTAGCTTCCAGGCAGAGACGCTGATTTAGCATCAACAATTGTTCCTAACTGGCCAAAAAATAAACCCCACAAGAAATAGACAGGATTTTTTTTAAGGAAATCAAATCTATATAATGGTACTCTGCGCTTTTGCAGGACTGTCTACTTAAGAAGCTGAGAGTGAGTTAGAAACTTTGATGAAGCCTCTGTTCTGTGAGGTGGGTATGTGTTTTTATTACTATTTTGAAAAAGCATAGAAAATTCAAACCATTTGCCCGAGTCCAGAGACACAGCTATTTTAAGAGCCGTGAACAGAGTTCAGAAGTTTTCTGTCATGGCACATGTTCTGATCAATACTGACAAATAAGGTCTTTTGCCCTACTCTGGAAGGAAGTGATGAGTTTTTGCATTCTGTTAGCGTTTGAAGTGGCTCTTCTAATTTTCATTTTCTGACTAATGGAATAAGTGACTCTCACAGATACTTCTGCTCCGTTGTCCTCCCGCTCTTGAAGCATGGTGGCCTTAGATCACAGTTTGGGTAGATAATGAACTGTGATAGGAGAGTCAGTGGAAATCAAACGTGTCCACTGGATCCAGGCCAAACATAATCTGGAGTTCAGAAATGTTCAGTGTGTTTCATTACTTTTTTATTTTAGCATTTTGTCGTGGTCAGATGCACCAGCAGTCTTTTAGTAAATCTCCTTCTGTGTTGAGACTTGCAGCTCAGGTTCGCAGTCCCGTGAGGGCTGGATAATTTGAATAACTCTGCCAAGTGAAACTGAACGTTTGTAGATGCAGCAACTACAGGCAGCAAAACTAGTGAGTCCTTGTATTTTTGACAGCCTTTGTCATTGCAAGATACCGCATGCAAAACCATCAGCTCTGCTTGCCCTCTGCTTGAGCAGCTCAGATGTGGACCCTCAGCGCTTCTGCACGCCAGGCTGGTTGCCCGCCCCTGCTTGAGTGGCCCTGCTCCAGGGGGACTTGTTTTGGGCAGCAACCTGCAGAAAATCCCTTTGGTGTTCTTGGTTATTTGCACTGGTTTCCCTTTTGGCTTTGGGAGATAAACCCAGTGAGTGGGCTTCTGCCTCCCGCTTCACACCACTGGGGTCCTGGACTTGTTGTGGCAAGGAATAAATCAGGATTGGAATGTGTCTCTTTAAGGATTTGGGTTTTTCTTTAAACTGGTATTTGCCTTTAAAAGCCTTTTTTGCATAAATTACTCTGACAGTAAGTACCAGAATTTATATCGATAAAATATGAATTTATGCATGCCAGCATTTATCTCTTTTGTGTCTATTCACAAATACGTACCAAAAATTGACTCTAGCTCCATATGGCTCCCCATCTCTTCCCTCCCCCGGCTGTCAGCTTCTTCTTACCTGGATGAATAAAAGGGAGCAGAGTGCTGGGCCATGAGCGGAAGGTGGGTGTAGCAGAACAGTTATATTCAAGATGTTTTTCTCTGGGACATCACTGTGGCTCCTCAGGTGTCTCTCAGTTCAGGTGGAAAACGCATTAAAAATGCAACACAGCTCAATGCCAATCTTAGCTTCACACTCTGAAAAATGAATGAAAATACTCAGAGGGTGACTTAGCTGTGTACAGACTTGCTTTCTGGGTGTTAGAGGATCTTTTATTACTTTAGAAGCTTTTCAGTACACATTAGGGCTAGTAATTAAAATTATTTTTTAAACTTAATTAAGTTAAATAATACAATAAATTAAACTTATTTTTTAATCAGAAATTCACACGTGGTTGAATTAGAGATGACAGGCCTGCTTGTAATCTGTTCAACAGGGCTATAAGAAAGTCAAGATACCTCCACCACGAGACTTTCCATTTTCTGAACATAAGCACCATTTATTTTGCTCAGTTCTGGAGCATTTAAGTTCAAAATCTATGGTGAGACTTGTAATACATCATTTGATTGAAATTATGCAAATCCGTTGTTTAGCGTGAAGTGCCGTAAGATCTTTGGGAAGGAAACTGCCAATTTCAGAGATTTCTTTGGAGATTCCTTTCTGCTGCTGCCTTTAGAAACAAAACACGAGGCCACAGCTTTCTGTCCTGTTAGGGTCTTAAGTTATATTGTCAGATTCAGAGCAGCGAGATCGAGTTTTAAAGATATCTAGGGGGATAAACAGAAAAAGAAGCAGCTATGGAGGAACAGAAGACCCATTTAAAGCACATTTAAAAGGCAGACGGTTTTGAAATACTTTAACTCTGCTCTAAACTGGGACAAACCCTTGACAACTCTTATACGGTAAGATATTTCAGAACATTTTAGATGTTGCTTCAGTTCTAATTTGCATACAGATCTTTTGATGGTGTGAAGGTATTCCAGCCCATCTCGTATGTCTTGTTAAATTGTAATTCACTGGATAGCACAACAATACTGTTAAACCATTAGTATTGAAGTATCTTGTTATATCACGATGCCTATTACTTTTCTTAATCTTCACTTAAACCAGGGACAGAATTTCTACTTTTTAATGGAACTTTACACTTCTATCAAACCAGTATGTTTTTTTCTTTCAGGAAACTCTTTCAGTGTGAAAAGTTTGGATGAGTTACACAGTTTTACAGATTTTTTCAATTCCTACTATGCAGTTTCAATTTTTAAAATGAGTGAAACGTGCCTTCTTTTATTGTCTATAGAACCCATAAATCCCTAGAATTACACATTTATGACTGCATAGGATTTCAGCATAGATAGGGCTGTCTTTTCATTCCTATGAGAATGTTTACAACCAAACGGTCTCAAGAATAAAACCACAGCTTTTTTACATGTACATTTTGCAAATATAGGACTTGAGCACGCTCTGAGCCACAAACCAAAAGCTTCAGATTTAGCTAGCAGAGAGGAAGGAATTTGTCTGCTCTACAGCAAAAGGAAGTATTTGCTGTGTTATTGTAGTACATGGCCTTTTGCCATCTTTGATAAAGTATTTAAGGGTTGTGCACCCAAAGTCTGCTGCCCTCTTGACCCATCATCCATCACCGGCTGTAGATGAGGTAGATGAGACGCAGCTCCATAGGAGAGCCATTGTTTCAGCCCCGCGCAGCTCCTCTGAGAACGGAAGCTGCAGACAAAGCAGCTCCCTGTGATTCACCGTGCACTGCTTTGACTCCCAGCATTTCTCTTTTACCTATACCTTTCCTCTTTTACCTATACTTTTCCTCTTTTACCTACACCTTTTCTCGCCCTGCTCTGTGCTGGCTGAGGTAGACAAACATGCAAGGATGCTGTGGGATTGATCAACCCTCTACTCAGCTTCACTGGGCGTGAACAAGTTAAGTGTCTGTGATTTTTTTTTCTGTTTTAAAAAGGAAAACTAGAGACAATTATCACAGCACTGTGCCATGGTGATATATTTAAGTTTATTTCCCTTTTGACTATTCAATACTGTTGATAGATGATGCTTAAAACATTGAATTGCTATAATTTTTCTAGCACTCTGTGAATTGCCCAGTCTTTTTTTTTTTTCTCTCTGAAAGCAGTTCTGGTTACAGAGATGCCAGCATCCCCGGTAAGTATGCCAAGAATGTACAGTTATACTTTATACTGCTAAATTAACAGACAGGAATAGTCACACCAAACCAGATTCAGCTCCCAGATGGGAAAGCGTCTCCTCTAGCCCAAATTTTAATGACTTTTTTTACATGAGAAAGTTTCACCAATATAGCATACAGTGTGATTTAAAACAAATGCTGTCGTCTGTCTATGTTGATGACAGGTGACTTGCAGAAAATAGTGATGATTTCTTTGTTTTCAATGACTGGACATTTAGGTAGCTCTTGAGGTTAACTCTTCTCTTAGTGTCTCAAACTATTTAAAATTTAAAATATTAATCAATTGTAATTTTCTGAGCACTGGTTTGAAGAGAAAACCAGGTCTGATACTTATTTGATTTGCTGTATATTTATATACATGCAATTGTATTAGCTTTGTGAATTTAGTTGTAATCTATATTCATGTAAGTGACAAGGGAATGAGTCCTAGATAGCATAACAACAGTATCAGAAGAGCTAACTTCAGTTCTTGCAGTATGTGGTGCTGAAGGCGTGAAATATTCTCAGACAGACATTTCTGCCTCCTGACCAGGAAGGGTCTGTTCATAAGATGCTGAAATCCGTGGTCTTTGAGAATTTGCCTGTGCCAACTGGAATAACCATGGGAGGTTTTGGCCCCCTGCAGAGTTCAACAATGGCTGTGTTATGATGAAATGAGGCAGAAGTTACACAAACGCTTTACCTAACTGATGCTGAAGTCCATAGCCTGGCTGCTCCTTGGAACCGCTTTAGGTTCCTGCCATGAAGCCAAGTGAAATAGGCAAGTGCTTGATGAAAAAGCCAAAAGGAGCATACATGAGTTTCAGATGGAAATACACAATTCTCTGTGGTTGTACCAGACACTGTAAATACCGTATCTCCCGGTCATTGCAGGTGCTTAGACACTAGAGAGATGCTTTAGATGGGACTACTTTGTGCCGTTCTCCAGTTCATGCTATTTCTAGTTTTCAGTGCACTGTATTACTCTGTCCTGTTTATAAATCTTTTAAGTGTGCACATTAAAAAAGTAATTAAATTGTCATTATAATTTATAGTACGCCTGAAGTCAGTCACCTAATTAAACGGAAAGAGCAGAGAGGTAGTAGGTTCATAAGCATTTATTAAGTACTACAGTATTAATTATGCAGGACTTTTGAACCAAGCAAAAGAAGAAAGAATGGAAACACCAGTCTAAAAAGGCTTTCCATTGCTGCCCTTCTCAATTTAATAATATGAGACACCCCCCTCCCTTAGTTGGCAGGACAACACTAATGCTTTCTTTTTGTTAATTTTTAATGAAATTATGATGGATGGGTTTTTTATGAAAATCACTTGCAGCATTTTCCTGTAATATTTTTGAAAGAATAATATGTCCCCGTGCAGGGGCCTATAAATACATGAGTAGAATTGGAAGATACGTTTAGAGTTATGGTTTGGGGTGGATTGTGCAGGAACAGGCTCCCTTGGCCATCACTCCTCAGTGTCTCAGGTTGGCAGTGGAGCCTGTGCTGGTCCCAGTAAAAGGGCTTGGGGGGAGTGGAGGTGGGAGCAGAGCCCAAAAGTGGAAGCTCTGGGTGGCACTGGAGGGGCGGTGGGGATGGGTAGGGGAACTGTGGTCACGAGAAGATTTGCTCCTTTTTTGCAACCTTTCTCCCACCTCTAGCTGTAAACCCGCATCACTTGGCTGAAAGTGGAGGGTACAAAATGCACCCCACAGGGATCACGTTTGGGAGGAGGCTCTGCAGGGTGGCAGCTTGTGGGTTGGAGCCCCAGAAATGGAAATGCTTTTAATTAGTGAGCTTGTGAAACAGGGCTATCTTACCGTGTTTGGTTTGTGTTTTGCTGCACCAGATGAACTGCCTCAGCACAGCAAGGTGATGAGGATGGAGCAGAAGCCTTGAATTTAGAATTTCTTCTTTTTCTCTAGCGTGTTAGAAAAGAAAAACCACTGATGACACACTGAAATAGATTACCTGCGGTCTGTGTTGTTCCTGGGGGGGTCTCATTGCAGCTTTGTTGGCCCTTACATGTGAATGTTAGACATCAAAACTTCTCTTTTAGATAGCAGAGGGGTCTGATCCTGCAGCCTGGGATGGAGGCCCGCAGGCTTTAGAGGAGAGAGCAAGTGAGCAGGCACACAGGCAGCTGCCGGGAGCATTTCAGGGCAGGCGAGTGTATCGTCTGCAATCTTGTGCTGATCCATCAGCCTGCAGCGAGCAGAGCCCTACTGGTGCTTGGGAATACAAATGCAGCCAGTAGGGAAACAACTGCAGTAACCCAGGATGAAGATCAGAGAGGGTTTTGAACAGAATGAAGTGTACATTTTGCAACTCAATCAGATGCTGATGGTAAGGGCTAAACTGAAACCCTGGGAAAAGAACATCTTTGCTTTTTTTCTACAAGAACTTCTAGCAATTTCTAGACTCTCTCCCAGTTCACCGGAGGTGAGGCCTTTAAAAGTTCTTTAAATTGGAGGTCTTTAAAAAAGGCAAAGAACCCCTTCCATATAAACGGACAGGAGAGTGTTAGAGACTTACCTCCTTGTACTGTCATTGTCGAATTGATGTAACATATTTGGAACCTAATTGCACAGGTATCACTTTGCCTTGGAATATATTAAATAGGAATTCAGTGGCAATACATAATTACAACATCAGGGCAACTTCTAAAAGCTGGACCTGACTTATCAGAAAACTGAAGAAACAGTTCAATCACTCTTTTTTTCTGAAAGAAATTGAGATTGTGTGATTGGAATATAAATCCCTGCTGAAGGCTGTTTCTTTCTGTCTTTAATAGGCTGCACTGAACTGACAGCAAAAACAGCAAAAAAACCCAACTAGACTGAACAATCAAGAAAATTTCCCATTTAAAGTTTTTTATTTATACAGAAAACATTGAACCTATTTGGCCATGTGCACTGCAGTAATCTGTACCACCTTGTCTCGTTCAAGGATGTAGAGGATTGTATGCTAAAGCCTGATCCAGCAATTTAGTTGGCAGCACCCTGTCTCCTTGTCCCGCACACCCATTGAGAGACGGGCTTGAATGCCTTGCTGGAGGGAGACCTGTGATTACCACTCTTCATCCAATGAAATCAATAAGAGTTTTGCTAGTTTCAAAAAATATATAATGGAGGGTTCCTTTGCAACAAAGACAGTGTTTTGCCTTATATGGAGCAAATCAAATTATTGACAGCTCTTCATCGCAGAACTCATAATAACCCTATAAGGAGCACAGTCATTATGCTTCAGGTTAGCACTGCAGCAGCATTATATAAGGAATGTAACTTGACAGTTATCTGGGGATAAAAAAAAAAGTATATATAAAAAAAGGTATTGGCCTAACCAAGATCTCAGATGCCATAATACAAGTTGGGTTATATAATTCATTTTATGGTCAATAAGCCAGTCTTTTGAGCTGCATACTGGAAATTGTAATGCTTGCCTGTTTGTATCAGACTTTACAGCTATCTCTTTAATATAGAAATTGCTCATGCCATGCTATTGTTAAGCGTGTTTTCACCTCTCACAATGGCAATAGGCAGAGGCAGTCCTGGCAGTGGTGTTCTCTCTTTGCTGAAACAAAGAAAAACTAGAAAACCCAAACCTTCCTCATATTGATTCTGAAAGCAAGTTGGATGAGTATGATACAGATATTTGAAGCAACTGTGGAGAGAGACATTTGGATACCCTCTGCCCATTTCTTTGTCAAAACAGAGAAAAAAAGTCTCCTCTTCAAGTATGAGAGCCCCTTCCTTACCACTTTCTTTAGGCATATAGTTTCATTGGGAAAATGGACTTGTTTTATGTTACAGGCAAATAATTGATTTAAAGTCCCAGATTCTACTTCAGTGCATGTGCATTATGATACAATGATACACCAAATGAATACTGTATCTTAAATCCATGACTGTGGAAATATTTGCAAATCATCAGGTTTTCATACAGGCACAGGTGTTCTGTCATGGATGGAGAACTTGACTACCCAAGTCTGTCTTTATGGGTTACTCAGAAATCACTCAGAAAGGACGAGGTTAGGCACTGGCAGAGTTGGGATGAGTGGGTATTTGGTAGCATGCACCTTGCACGCACAGTGTGTGACTCCAGGCAGCCCAAAGATTCTTGCTGTAAGCATGAGAAGACCACCAGCTTCTCCTGTGCTCCTGGATCTCCTCTGTGTTGGGAGCACAGGGGTGTCACAGTCATTAATATGTATCAGATGAAGGATTCTATTTAAAAATCAAAGTATATGGTGCCCTTGCCATAACTGCAGCCCAACCAGGCATATCAGAAGCAGCTTTTAAGTTTCCACTACTGGAAATCAGTGTGGCCAGTAATCTTGGTGCTGACATGGCTTCACTTCTAGCAATGCCTAATGGAGGTGACATACGTTTATATAAGGAGGTAACACTCCATGGCCAAGTTTGGGTGGCAGTTCCCTGGAATTACAGAGCACATCATTAAAAACAGCAGTGTTAAATTCCAGCTATCTCATTAATGTGCGTATTGATCTTGTATGTGTGATTTTCTCAAGGTGTTTCTTGGGAGAACCATATTAAATTTGAAAGAACAAATGCCACTATAAAGCAGGGAGGTGTGTGACAACATATTTGTAACTTCAAGCCTCATAATATAAATTCCTAACTAGACTCGGTGCAAACATTTCAAATCCTCTTTAGCCCACAAAATCAAGAGCCAAAAGGTAACCTCAATTCACAGGACCCATCAGAAAGATGGAAAAACCCAAAGTCAAGATGAAAGAGTATTTGAGGCAAGAAATCCAGGTACGTTGTAGAGTCTGGAGAAAGTGTAAGTCAGAGCTTAAACTGCACATATATATATATTTGTGCAAAAGGGCTGGAAAGAACAGAGCAAGGTATTGTCATATGTTATTGAAGAGTAAAGGGAGGGAAATACTGTGGTTAAGCTGCAGCAGGGAATACTTTCCTAGACTGTTCGATATTGGAAAGGGGTTACTATTACGCAACATTTAGGTCAGTGGAGCAAACTGCCATGTGAGGCTGTGGAGTCAGCCATGGCTAGACTGGATAAGTGTCTATTATAGATGATCTTGGATGACCCATTTACAGGTGGCTTCCAACTCAAATGTTTCTGTGATTTTTGTTCTCTTCAGGTACAACTTCTGTCAGATTGACTTGTTCTTCCAATTAGTATGTGAAGCCCTATTGACAAAAAGCCCTCTGTGCTACGAACAGCATGTAAGCTAGAAATATTACCAATATTACCTTGCATGTTATAGCAGATGTAAAATGCAAAAAAAAATTTACATAAACTCAATAGTGTGTTTGTGTTTATGAATCACCTCTTGAAATCTGTGTTAGAATTAAAATAAATTATAAATATTTAGAGTATTCTCAAAACATTTTGTTTTCTTCCTTAGAATAAAACTTCCTTTCCCACAGAAATGCCTCCATATTTTAAAGACAGGGCATTTTAGAGAATGTTACAGAAGATGTGAGATACACTCTCTGTCCCCATGACCACACAAACTACATCTCTCCTCCTGCAAATGTTCGTTGTAGTGCTAGTTCCCAGGGAAGGAATTAGAGGACCTACAGATCAGTGAGCCGATGCATGTCTGTGTACGTATGTATGTGCATACCTTTAGGTAATAGTATGATGGTCTTACTCAATGGTTACTGTAGTCAGTGGAATTTTTAATTGATCCCAGGGCACAGAAGACGTGTTGTCTCTATTCCAGGTTATGATTTCCTTCATGACACTATAGTGTTCAAAAGCAGGCTCTGTTGTTAATTAATTAAACTCAGTCATGGGGAAAGATTCACTTTTATCAACAGAAGAAACATAATGTATAGATAACCACCCATAGCAGGGAATATCATTCCTCTTTGGGCTCAATCCAGGTTCCATTGACTTTTATGATACTTGGATCAAGGTTTCTAATCATGTTACTGTGATGATCTGCAAATCCACTGGGAACTTTACTGCTCATTGCCAGGACTAGTCATAATGAAATGGTATGAAAAACACTGGTGCCGAAACCTAGATCTGCATTTCAAGTTATGGATTTCTTTGACTTGTCAGAATGAAAGAAAAGGACTAGACCCAGCAAAGGTAGTTCTGACTCCATTTACTTATCTTCTTTAAATCACATTTGAAACTACTGTAGGATTGGTGTATTAGAAAGCAATCCTTAGAGAAGTGGTGGGGAGTGCTTTACTGTATCCTAAGGACACACTAGATAGATCAGGTAGAGCGTGCCTGTCTGTAGCCTTTTCCTGGGCTCTCCTAATTCTGCTTGTCTCCCGTGACGTAGTCCTGACAGAAAAATAGCTTGTTTTCTTTGAGTGTTTGCTCTTTTATCATTTAAGTGGTTTCTGGTGGCCACAAAGGTTCTGGAACAGCATGATAACAGTTTGGGATATAATTGACTGAGTTTTAATATATCTGTTGTAACTTCCTGAATCAGAATTGGTGGCATGCATCTGTGGAAACACTCAAGTGGGAATTTGAATAACTCTTTGGAAATACAGAATTCAGTAGGAGACTTTTTAGTCCTTTCTTCTCTAACTTATCACTTTTCTTAGTCTTTAATTGTGTCTGAGTTTCTGAATGAGCACTATTGTTTGTTGTACCTTTTATTCCTCATGAGAAGCTTTTAACTTGATTTTGTATGTTTCTTACTAGTGGCATTATGTTTTCGTGGCAGAAACGTTTTTGCTGCCTAGCATGTTGACTGTGTTACCTGAAAGCATTTTTAGTTCCTATGCACTTTCTTGGCTCCTGTCCTAGGGCAGTTTTTCCTCGGTTGGACTTTCTACAGTGTGGCCTCTCACCATTTTCCTGCTTTTATTAATATCTGAGCAGATGCCTTAACACAGAATCAAACCTTGAGGTTTTAAGGGGACAAGTCTTGGTGAAATTGCCACCTTGCAGTCCTTAGTCTTTTGCTTGCAGCTGCTATAAAGCTCTACTTATCCCAGCAGAGAGAGCAAAGGTGGCTTAAAACCAGTTTTTCCATTTGTCTGGTTCCTGGGGCAAGAACCAGCGCAAGTACCAGGAAGATACTCCATGCTAATAGGAAACACCTCAGAAACCAGGTTTAGCTAATCCCTGCCAGGCTTTTAAAGTCAACCACGAGGCCTATTTCTGTCATTCAGTGGTAGGGTATCCATGTGAGCTGACACCTGACTTTTGGACACAGACATGAATAAATTGAGTGGAGGCTCTGCTGACCTGCATTGCCATTTGTGTTTCAAAGGTCAATAATTTTCTTCTTTAAAATGTATTGCTTCTTAGTGACCTTTCTGGGGATGGTAAATAAAGGTCATTTAGAGAGGGATTGGTTTAATACACTGTTTTGGAGTCTTTATTTTATTCTGACTCTATTCTGACTCTATTCTGACTATTTTATTCTGGCCATCACAGAAGGTTATCAGGGTAGTACTTTGCCCGCAACAGCATTCATGAGTCTTGAAAATTCAGGATATAACCTGTGTGTCTGGCCTAAAGTAATGAGTCTTCTGTCAAGTACCGCATCAGGGATAATTTTTACTCAGGGCTTTTAAGTTCAGTAGGTTTGCTGGTAAGCTTATTTCTTCACTTAGTACTGTAGTGATACAGAAATGGAAAGTTTCCATCTTGTCTTTTCTATAACTCTTCATCTATGCTGCAGATCTCAGATAGTGGACAGGTGTCAAAGGCTGAAGACGACACTGTGCCCATGGATCATCATTGCTTACTAGCTGGAAATTACTACTCTGCCACTCAACTTGTTGAAAGAGCTGTGGAAGTGCTCTGTTTCTTACTCCAGGCAAGGCCATCTGTGTTGGCTTTGGCTGAAGGTCAGTGGAGGGCTCACACTGACTGAGTTAGGAAATGTGAGCCTCTATCCAGCCAGGAAGAAGTGTGGACAGCAGCACCTTCAGCTCCCACAGCTAGAGTAAGTAGAGGGTTTGTGTCATAGGTCTTAGCCAGCACCAGTTTTCCTTTAAATGAGACATGCTGGGGTAGATCAGATAGCTACAGGCTTTTGTATTGCATGTTTTCCTACATTATGCTGTGGACAACTGGTTGAAATTCATATGCAGAAGTGTGTCAGAACCTATCTTGTAATTGTACTTGCAGGACCTTTCCAGTGTCCTCCAAAATGTAGCCTTTTATCTGAGATTATTCTCCAGGCTGTTGATTACATTTTTCAGGGCTGCAGTGTTCTCAGTGATGATTGCGTCAGGACCATCAGTTGTTATTTCCAGGTGCTCAATTTTCTTTTCAGCCTCCTGCCGTTTTAATCCCAAACCTTCAGGCTTCCTGTTCATGGAAACCACAGTAGCCTGGATTAAGTCCAGCCTTTCAGAAATACGTACTGCGTGCCTTGTAAAGAAATTAGATAATACTGGGTGGCCAAGGACCACAGCTCTAGACGTTGCCAAACCAAAGGCAGGTAATCAGGTAAGCCCTTTTAACAGGCTGAAAATTGTGTATGAATATGCTGCCGGATCCCTTGCCGACCTTAACTTCCTCAAGGGCATGTTAAAGTTGCTGCCTTTTCTCTCATGAAAAATCATTGACAACAGCGTTAAAATCTTAAATCACTTGAGTGATTGTGACCAGTAGGCCATACCATATAGCACACCTGGAAAATATATTTTCACACAGCTCCTGAAAGCAGATTAACAAATTCCTTTAAAAATACATCTTAATTCAGCTGTGGTTTTCATCATCTTAGTGAATTTGGTTGTTTTCTTAAAGCTGGTCACCAGCTTTAAGTGCCCGGGCACTTGGTTTGGCATAATTTTTCCCATGTCACTAGACATTCTAGTTCTCCCTTCTCCACCCAGGGAGAAGGCTGCACCTGTACAAGGCAGTGGCACCAAACCTCTGGTCCACTTCCCCCTTCCCACAGCTCTGGAGAAGGGTGCTCAGCTTGGGCTGAGCGTCACTGCCATCAGCAGGGCCAGAAGGATGAGCTTTCTCCTCCAAAATGGTGGAGGAGCAGCAGCTGAGGTCAGTTGTAGGACTGCTTGAGGCTTCTTTTGCTTGTGGAAATACCATAACCTTTCTGATCAGGGCATGTGTGGTGAAACATTTTCTCTCTGCATTTCTGCAAAAGCAAAGGTAAAATTAGTGACAGAAGCCAGCATTGAAGTCTTTGCAAAGAACTTCTCACTGCGGTCAAAGGAAGAACATGCCTATTTTACAGATTTTTTGTGTCATAGTTGTCTTGGCCAAAATGTAAAGAGGCTTGATCCTTGACTTGATCCCTGACTGACACAAAAGCTCTCACTGTGGATACACTTAGGATAAATCTTTACTTTTACTGAAACACTTCTTGCTTGCTGGATAAGAGAGGGGGGACTTCAGGAAAAAGCTGCACCAGCAAATAATGTGATTTTGCTGGTACGAATGAAGGCTGTGCTAGGAACACGCTGTCAGTACAGTTAGCTAGGACAGCTGCAGCAGCAGAGCTATCCTATTCTGGATACAGCCTTGTCTTCTGTTCCAGTTTGTCATACATGATTTATCTTCCTGTCACCTCTTCAGATCCCTAGGCACCTCTCAGCGTAAAAAGAAATTAAAACACAATACAGATGAGTCTGCTCTATTAGAGTCTTGACCTTTAATATATCAGGTTTTCATATTGCAACTTTCCCAGCAAATAGGCTGTCCTATAAGAACTGAGGTTGCTTTAGTGATCTGCAGAGGTCCCACCTCAGCCATGCTTCAGTTTTATTTGCTTCCACCTACAAACTCTCAAGCTGCCTGGAATGCCTTTGAGAGTAGATAAGGTTTTCAGATTGCATAGAAGATCATAACCATGAACTCCAGCAGTCCAATGAGGAAGAAATATTATCATCAAAAATCAGACTGATTAATATTTTGTCCTTTTACACCAGTTTAATTTTTATCAGACTTGAGGGTTTGTTTGTTTTTCCCTCAGTGCTCTCATTGCATTTTCCTTCCTTTATTAAAGAAAGCGTTCGCATCTTGCTCTGTGCTTTCGTGGCAGCATTCCTCCTGAGCAGATCCGTATGTCACTCTGATAGCAGGTTCACAGTCAGACTCGTTAGATCAATAAACAATCTTAGTTGCTGAGTATACCATATTTGAATTTTAAAAATCCACAGTTGCACTTACAATACCACAGAGGCTAAAACCTGACGCAAATTTTAAGAGGCATCTGAGGAATTGCTCTATATCTCAGTTGTAAAGCTTTCCCAGCATTACCTTTTGACCAGATCACTGTTTGATTGGGTTTTAGTCTCATGTTTTTCTCTGCAGCTACTGATGGTGGTTTGGGTTTTTTCCCCCCCAAGAGACAGACAACTGTGTCTTTAAAGAAACAAAACAACTGTGTCAACAGATGGGAGAGAAAATGCTGTGTCTGAAATAGTGCTAGGAATAAACTGTGTTATATATAGGTAGTCTTGCCACAACTGTTTCTTTGGCCAATGTGGAAATCCTTATTTCCTATGCTACTGTGTTATCAAAACCATAATAAAAGCTTGGTAGGAAAACTGCCAAATTAGTCTATGGAAGTGTTGCTAGAACAACAAGTACCCTTTTCCTGCCTAATTGTAAACAGTCACACTAGGAAAGGAGAAAGGCTAAGGAAGATGCGCTGCCATGGGAGAATTGGAACAATTCCTGTGAGTGACCCCTGGCCAGCAGCATCTCAAACAGCTCTTGCACTTGTGGATTTAGATTTTATAGATCCCTCTTCCCCTGAACAGTACTAGGACAACTAGGACACCAAGAGGGTGTCAGAATTTCCCCCTTTATTACAAGCACCATTTCTCTCCTAGGTATGGAGAGCAACAATTTTCTTGTCCCACAATCTATCTGGGCAGAACCCATGGCAGTTTGGCTAACAAATTGTTGGGTTTTTTTAATAAGACAACTCCTGCCCTTCCCGAAATAGGAAAGCAAGCTGAACTGCACTTAAACTTGCTTGTTACTAGCAGAATTACAGCTGCAGTTTAGACATTGCATTTCTGCTTTCCATCTGTTGTCTCACTTATTTTTGCCATCTGTCTCTTTGCTTTCAATTGTCTCTTCTGTGTCTCAGTTTATCCAATTTTCAGGGCTGGCCAGCCATTTCAGCATTATCGCTGTCCTAATGGCTGTAAGGAGAGCAGAGAAGCTCTTCGCTAAATGATTTTTTTTCCACAATGCCTTTGCACCTTTGTTTGGTCATTTTTTGTTTGTGCTTGGTGCTCCACATTGTGTCATCTGGGAAGAGAGAAGATGTTTGCGTAATGTGTATTTTGCTGGAGTTGTTTGATTTCTGCAAACATTGATACTCTACAATTGTAGTGCCTTTGGGGCAGGGAAAGATTGTCATTTCGAAGAACGAATCAGAGGGTTGACCCCACATTGGCCATCTCCAGCAGCCTGTAGGAGCTGGAGAATGGGTAGAGCCTGGCCCTCAGCTCTCCCCCATGTTGAACCCACTTGGGAAGAAGCAGCCTCGGCAGCTAAGCATAATTGAGGGCAGCCCTGCGGTATTTGTAATTGATTCCTGATCTCTGAGACTGGATGAAATGCAAAGGTAGATAAGGCACCTTTGTCTGGGGAGAAGGGCAGAGGTAGGCGAGCGGTGCGGCCTGCTGCTGGACATAAATTCCCCGTGACCGGTTGCAGCCCTGCTGTTTGCAACAGGCTTTTCCTTTCCCATTTCTCTGCAGTCGAGGAATGCTCCTGGGGATCTGGGCTTGCCTGCAAGTCGTCTCTGTAAGATTAATGTTGCTTGCTAAGACTAAAGGAAATAAAGGAAAAGAGGTTTCAGAGGACTTTAGAGGCTGCCCAGTTGCTTCAGTGCATCAAAGAAAGAGCCACATTCCTTATCAAAGCAGCGTATTCCTACTCTTTCCTCATTCCCATGGGAGGGAAATGGAAATGGAGGAGTTGCAACACCCACGATTTTCCACTCTTCTCCCAGCAGATAAGAGAACTCACAATTCACTCTGAAAAGGCTCAGAGAGGCACATCAGCAATTCTGGATATATGGGATTTTCTGTGGTAGCTTCTTACCTCATCTTTTCTATATTACCTCTTTCTGCCTCTGTGGTCTCCTACAGTCCGTGGGTAGTCTGTATGTATGTATGTCTGTCCAGCCCAAGGCTATTGTCCCATGACTTTTAAAAATTTTGTTTCTGCTTAACCAATTTATGGATGAGTTGAAAATACTCATACTTTACATGCATAAGTGACAGTTTGATTAAGAGCTGAATTCTACCTTCTTTCAGCATGAGGAGCTCTAAAGGAAATCAAGGGAGGTTTTGTGCAGCATCTTCAGTCTGTGAAAAAACCCATATTCAGAAAGATGCATGCTACCTATTCACTTTTGACTCGAGCACGTGATTTGCTTTTCTGAATTGGTTTTACTGATTAGAGATGGAATTAAGCATATGCTTAAATGACTTGCTTAGCTGTGACTGAGGTTGCATAATTTGTCAGCTGGAGCTTTCCCATTTAATTCAGTGAGAGTCAGGCCACAGCGACAGAGAGGTGATGCAGTTGTAATTGGCAGGATATGCCAATTAAAACTTACTCCATTTGTATTATAATATGAAGTGCTGCTTTCGTATTACTGCCAGTTTCAAATTATGGTTGTGAATTGTGGTCAAGTCAATATGGTTTCATAGGACAAGTACAGCAAAACATTTTTGCTTCAGCTATAAGAATGTATATCTAAAAGCTCTCCTATTGTTGTATCCAGGGTAACTGCATTCTGCTGCACTGCCTCATTTTTCAGACTGTTTCATTCTTGTGTTGGACACCAAAATCATTAGAAAACATTCACTGGCAGCATTTAATAGCATATATTTAGAACGTGAAATAAAGAAACCAGACATCTGTGATGCACTGCTAATCTATTAGTAATTTGTTTAACTCCACTCCTCCACACATGCAAGAGAATAAAATAGAAGTTATTAAAATAAAAATTGTTTTAAAAAAAATCTTTGTATTTATGGCCTTTGAGGTTTTTTCTTTAATACACCAGATAGTTTTCTTTTTCTGAGAGTCGGTGGTGATTGCAGAAGGTAAAAAGTTGCAAACAAAATAAGGAGAAGTTCAAGTTAGCTGTAGAGCCAAAAGTGTGATTCAGGAGCTGAAAATATCTCTGCGCTTCATGCATCAAACTCAAACACTGTGCTTTGGCAACACCCCCTGGATTAGAAGCGGAGTTTGAGGTCATTCCTCCTCCAGCCTGCCATGTATGGATAGGGCCCACGCTCATGACAAATTACTGAGTTACTGAGCACACACCAAGAGCAGAGTGACATCAGTGCAGAGATCCTGCCTCATGGTGGAGGACCAGAGACCCCACTGCTGCCTTTCTCTTCTCTGTCTTTACACCTGGAGGACCAGCGCAGAGGTATGGGAAAGGAGGACACTTTAAACAGTTCCTTTCTAGATGTGGCAATAACAAGGGATAGTGAAGTAAAGCACTCACCTACTTGTAAAGAAGCCGAACAGCATCCAGCAGAAGTGCTAACAAAGTGTGTGCTCAGAAGTGTTTTGATGGCCCATTCAGATTTTTAAGACAAACTATCAGCTGCAAGTGATGGTGCTTTCTTGTGGCTGCCAACCTGAAAGTACAGTAGCATATCCTGTGCTGTACAAGCTGTCTTTCCAATCAGGAGCATAGTGTCAAGAGACTGATCTCAGCTTATCTATCTGGTGTAAATCCAGAGTGCCTTGAATGAAGTCTGTTCCTTGATTTAACACCGGTCTCACTGAGGTTTTAGTTTTATTTTATAGAGACCATTGGCTCAGATTTTGCAGGTAACAAAAGCCAAAACTCTGTAAACAGATCCCAAGTCCTTATATTATTTTCAACACCGACAAATGTTTGTTGTTCTCAAGTACCACGTTTCCCTCCTGGTGTCCTGCATGTCCGACTCGTTGCCAGCTTCTCAGGGGCAACTCAGCTTTCATCCGCTGCTGAGACTGTCCAGTGCTGCTGCCATTGCTTTGCCATGGTCTTGAACTTGCAATGATCTTTCCATGGGGATGGTGATAATTTTGACAGCTCAAGTGATTGGTATGGGCTTGTAGGACACCTGCCGCATTGCAGCCTGCCTGTTTGGTGGCTACGAGTGGCTCTGCCTCAGTTTCTTCTCAGTTGTTCCCAGTGGACGGGTGTCATAGCAGGGCAACCATTCAAAGAGGGAAGGAAAGCCAAGGCCCTCAGTGTAGGAGGTTCCTGGTGGTGATTTTGCTGAAGCCTGCTTGGATCGCGTAGAGCATGAGCTTTACCTGGAATCCTATCTTGGGCTTGGCTGAGACCTGATGTTGTCGCCTGCTCTGCCCACTCTCAGAAGATCGCCAGATGTACTTGCTGTATCTTGCTGCCAGCTGCCTGCACAAACAGCCCTCTCCTTTTGGCAACCGCGGGCGGGACGAACGGGTTGAGCAATGTGTGTATACAGACACCATGTCAATTGTCAGCCTGACCATTGTCTAAAAGCATCAAGGCTGGTTAGCGAGGGCACTGATCTCAGCTGGCAGTGTCTAAACTGTTATTTCCAGTGAGGTTAAGGACCTATACTTAGGGGAATGTGCTCTTGCTACTTTAGCTCCTGGCCGAAGTGGAAAAAAAGTAACCCAAAATCATAGTTCCAGCAGTGGCAGCAAAATAGGATCCCGCACAGGGTGGGCTCTGAGGGTAAAGGAGATAGTGTAGGGAGGATCCAAAGAAGAAATCATGTGCTTGATTTTGATGAAGTGAATCACCTATGGGTAAAGTAAGCAAACAAAGTTCATAGGTGATGTTCCAAAAATAATTTGGCATGATAGATCTTTTACGTGGATTTTGTTCTGATTACTGCCTTTCTGCAGAGCCTGAGAGGCATAAAACCAACTCCACTAGCACACACAAACACATTAGTGAATATGGCTATCTTTATTTATACATTATGTATAGATACACACATATGAATAAATATATGGATTATATATGTACATGCATGTATGCGTATGTATTCATGCACGTATACATTTCAACAAAATAAAATTTTACAAAGATTTCTTGGTGCATTCAGATCTGCAACATGGTGCTAGCATGCAGGAACCAAAATACCAAAATTAACCAAATCTGTGAATAAACAAAATTTAAATGGGCTATCACATTCCTATTGAGAAAAATGTGGAAAACAAAAAAAGCACAAACACTGAAAAAAATAAACTAGGCTTTTAAAGCCTTTCTGCTTTAGTAATGAAGACAAAAATGTTTACAGCATAGAGACATTTAATGCAAAAAATAAATTATATCCCTTTAACTGTGGAGGTAGTTCAAGATTTGACCCATTAATTTCATCAAACTGCTTGTGGGCGAACATATTTCTGCAGCATCAAGAGCTGCCTGAATGACCTGGAGTTAAGAGGGCAAAGGTAGAGACACTGTAAGTATTTTAATTCATCTATTCATAGATGATTTGTGTGAACACATTAAGAACACCAGTAAAGTAATGGGAATAATTTTCTTCCACTTTTTCCAAATTCAATTGCATACAGTATGATTGCATTTGATCAGGACATGAGCGTCATTTTGCAGATGATTGTGTTCTGCCATTGATCATATGAAGTCAATTTAAAGCATGACATTGCTTTTACCTTCCTCAAGTAGGAAGGCAGTTTTACTTCTAGAATTAGCTGCCGTAGCTATCAAATTATGTGTATAATAAATTGTGCTTTGTTTAGGGAGCGATAACTGTAAAATATTGCCCATTCAGAGTAAAAGTACTGAGACTGAGATTGATGCCTGGAACTTAATGCATCATAGCTGCAATCAAGCAAATTTTAGACTTCTTACTTCTCCCATTACAGACTGTAATTCACAGTGTTCTCCGGACTTTCTGTGTTTGAAAAGGAGAAAGGAGGCAAAGAAAGCATTAGAAAATCCATACAGGCTGAGTTCCTAGTCTCTACATACCACAGTAGAGCAGCTTGCATTTTCAATTCATTGTATTTAGTAAGAAAACATCTATAAAGGGGAATTTGAACCAGCAGTGAAGAAGTGGGAGATTTGCATACAGCCTCACTGCTTTGAGTTTCCTGCCATGAATTCAAGCCCTTGGGTGGCCCGCTACAGAGGTGTGTACATTTTGCGACCTGTGTTGCCTGACTCTTCTATGGTACAAATTGTCCCAATACAGTCCTGGAACCTGGATGCAATTTAAATGACAGCCAGGTTTCTTACAGACCTGGTCAAACTGAGGTTTTAGGTAAATTCCCAAAGCATGGAAAGGCACAGTCTGTGCTGGAACGCTATCAGCTGCAAGCCAGTTAAGGAGTAACATAGGCATGGCTTTATTTGCCCTTTGTACTCCAGGCAATTTCATCCATTTTTTGTGCTATTTCGAAATCTTTGAGCAATAAGCAGTAAGATAAATATTATCCAGTTGCTTTCTTTAAACTTTAGTTTCTAATTAAAACACATTCGATTTCTAATTTTCTTAATCTCATAAAGTGCGCGGGAATCTCCCTGTCATCTCCCTATCTCCAACTGACCTTACAGTGATGGCGTAACAGAAGTAATATAAAACAAAGTCCTTGTTCTTGTTGATCCATGAAATGAATTAATTTTCATGGTCAGATGATGCCGTTGCCTACTGCTACATTTTTGTTTCAGCACTGAAGGTGTAGTTTTATGATTACAAAATGATGACGAGAGTTGCCAAGGGAGAAGCCAGCAGTCTTTCAAAAGCAGATGGTGTAAGAGTCATTATCAGAGCACTTCTGCCTCTGTGCTTCCAGGTCCAGTGTAAAAGGCTAATCCCCAAGTGCCTGAGATACAAAGTTCAAATTGAAAAAAAGCTCTTCCAAGCGGCAAGATGTGCCATGCTTCTCATGCTCTGATTTCCTTTCTGATGTGCTTGTTTAATTATAGTCTCCATGGACAGCATCACCAACTATGACCAAATACTAGCAAATGTCAGCAACAGTGGCTGCATTGCTGTCTGTCATCGGTGGGCAGTCGCTGAAGGCACGCTTGTTTACTTTTGCTGCCAAAGAACCAAGGACCGCACAATTTTTACTAATGCGGTGATAAAAACAAATTAAGAGTTCCTGGTTTTAGTATCACAACAATGCCTCTGGGAGCTTTAATTGGGCAGTAAAATCCTATTTGATGACACATGCATTATCTGGAGTTGTTAGAGGCTCTGCAGGTTGACTGTTCCCTCAGACCATGTCCTGTTTGCTAGCGCCAGCGCTGCTGTAAGATGGTAGGTTAGTAAGGAGATGCAGTAGTACTGCCTGAACAAAAATCTTGCTGCTCTTAGCCAGATCTTGCTCTGGATAATATTTTGCCTAATTGTAAGTAATGATTAAGCTTCTTAAAGACTCAGAAACTGATCCAGCCCTTGCTGAAAGGAGTAGGAGTCTTTCACACTTGGGTCAGAGGCTAATGTATCCTTTGAGGAACACCATTAAAGAGAGTGATGTTACCACAGCAAAAGGGAAGATGCTGGCTCCCATCAGTAAAGAGCTAAAAAAGAAATCAGGGAAAACAGGATATGTTCCTCATGGATTTCAGTTTAAATACTCTTTTTGAAGCTGGAGAAGCATCAGTGTGGTTTTGTTCTGTGAAAGACATCTTTCACTCATGGCATCATTCTCTTTACTCTCACCCTCTGCTCCTGCCAGTGTGCTATAGAGAGGATTTAGTGTGAGTTAGAATAAAGACCCGTGTCCTTGGGTTGTGGCTTAGGTGAACTGATTCACAATCCCTGTTAATTAACATTAACTGTGTGCAAGCGTCACTGTGTAGCCAGCATCACTAAAGCCAGTTAGGCCTGTGAAAGTGCAGGCTGACCTGCTTGGGGGCTGGAAGGTAACTATGCTACACCAGGGAGAGGACATTACAATCCAGAGCACCCCTAGGTCCTACTGAAGGATGGCAAAGTACTCAAAACTTCTTTATTGCTTTACTTTGGTTTTGACTGGAACGTTTCTCAGGCCAGTTGTAAAAATAGTGAGTGAAATACCAGCCCTGCTAAAAACAGTTTTGCCCTTGTGGACAGCCATGCCAGGGTTTCATCCATGATTAGAAATGATTGGGCCCTGTCTGTTCAAAGGTTCAAAAGTGATTCCTGGCTCCACATCCAGATAATTTCCTAGAAAGCTGTATATTGATGTGATAAAGCACCAGGATCTGGAGCCGGAGCATATGTTATTTTACATACTCAGATGTCTGTATAGACCACTGTTGACATTGCCGGTCAGTAACACACTATCATTTGCTATTTGTTTTTGTTGCTTATAGCGAACATTACTGGAGGGAAAAAAAAGCATAGGCATATGCCTTTTATTGCTAACTGGTTCCAGGCCTGCTTCACCCTTCAGCTTTTGGCACCCCGTTTCCACCAGCTCACATCTGTACTCTGCTAGCAGTGGAAGTGCCGTGTGTCACCCACCCCATGGTGGACAGGATTTTCCCCGGGTACCGGGCAGTGTCTCACTCACTGGAAGCAGAGGGAGGTTTGCTTTTGGTTTCTGTGCCAGTATAGTTAGGCCACGGGCAGAAATATTCAAGGTCAGCATGCTGTGTTTGATATTTTCCTCTCCAAGTCCTCTGTCACACTCCTCTGCCATAGCATTCGTAAGACCTTGAGGAGCAGGTACCTTCTGCTGTGGTGATCTGACTGCCCTGGTGGCCAGCCAGGGCAAAAAGCAAGAGAGGGGGCAACATGAGCTGCACTTCTTGTTGAGACTGCACTCCCCTGGGGTGCTGCCCTGTCCAGGAGCTTCACTGTGGGACACCCACACTCCTTGCCCACACCTGTCATGTCACCTGGGGTGGCATCTCACATATGAGCATTCAAGGACAGAGGGAAGCCTGGAGGAAAGTGCCTTGGGCAAAATGTGCGCTGTGGTTGTCTGTGTGTTCATGCTGGTCTTCAACAAAATCAGAATAGCCAGGCCTGTTGGTGTACGTGGTCACTAGAAGGTTCGTTGTCTCAGTATTGAGATGGGCATTTTAGTCAGCTCTTGTATGTGCAAATTAGATACAAGACTCCAGTTCCTGATGTGTTGCCTATATGCCCTGATTAAGGGTAACCTCCATGTATCCCCTTCCCTGCAGGTGTAAATAGGGCAGCCTGTAGCTGTCTAACGCATCTAACACATTAATGAACATGTCTCTTGGTGCTCTGTGCCTTGGACACACATGCGTACATACACTCCCGCATACACACCTAGAGCAAGTCGTTTGTATACAGAAAGTGCCATTTTGTGGTCTTTGCCAGAGTGCCAGAGTGATTTTCACTGTGTACATTAATAACTTACTTCCTGAGACAGAGTACCATCGTATGGAAAGGGAATTTTTAGAGGTGATCTCACTTTTGCAGCACAGTGCTAGACGGGAAAGCAGCAGAATGAAAAGCAATTTTTGCACTACTCTGATTTAATAACAGGAAAGTATTTGCATTTAATTAGAAAAATATCTGCTCTTACATTCTGATTTGGGCATGATCTTTTCAAAATTAGGCAGAAAACCTGGAACTGCAAGCCCAAAAGGTAAAAAGACTACAAAAGGACTTCCATGCTTTGTGTGTTTACACTGCTTGTTGTATACCTCATGTTTGAGCATACACCATTGTATGCACTTTTTGGTCTTGTATGTTTATTGTTTTCACCTCAGAATATATTTGTTGATGTTTATTCTAGCCCACAGCAAGCTGGAAACCACAGGACAACCACTGACTGCTGGTGCCACGCTACTCTGGGTGAAAAACATGCAAGTAGCAAGAAGGACTGTGACTGAATCTCTGAATTTCTTGCACGTGTTGATGTAGTCAATGCCACAACATCAATTAGGTTATAAAACCAAACAGCAGGCTGAATTGATCACAATCCTTAAAAATCTTTCATATTTGTTTTCCATATAGGTGGAGGAGAGAGTCAACAGCCATATTTGCTGGAGCAGTGAACCAAATTGCCTTGACTGGAACCATTACTCACTTGCACCTTTGATGGCAGCAGCCAGGTAGGAGACCAGAAAAGGGATGGTTTTGAGTGAACTGAGGGAGAGGGCCTGGGTGAGTACTTCTTCATTCTCAGAAGGCTGCATGTGGGAGTCACTCACTGATTACATGCTGATTACATGCTGATTACATGCCTTTCTGTTAAGACTGAAGTTGTCTCTTGCTGAAATCAGAGGCATTTCTCTTTTGAGGCAGGTTATGGTTTTGTTCATTTGGAAATGCTCTCTTTGCTTTGTCCATGTATTTGGTTTGTCACTTTCCCTTCTCCGTGCAGTTCTTGCATCAACCATCCTGGGAGCACACTTTTTCAACCAAATAAACAGAAAAATGTCCTTATAAAACTACAAGAAGAAATGGTGGGTGGAGTTTTGATATCTGAAACAGGGTTTTGGCTTTTTTTAAAATTCTAAGTTGTCCTAAACTATAAGTTGGTGATTTCTGTTTGACCATCTTGCCATTTCAAGTGCACCATTGGTGATACTGTTCAAGATTTATTTTTTCCTCTGGGTCTTGAACACTTGAGCACATAAAAACTGCTGTTATGAAAGTGATGCTACTGTATCATAGTGACAGCCAAGCTAGCCTAAAGTTAGTCGATCTCCAGCAGCAGTCTTACTGTGGCATCAGATAGTTCAGAAGCCAGTTTATCTGGTCAAGAAAAGGTCTGGTTTCAGCTACTCATTGCAGCTCTTGTTTATTTGGGTTGGTAGTCACAGGTTGGACAGGTTTCACATTGACTGTCTCAAAAACTGTGCCTGCGTGCAGTACAGACAGTTATTCTTGTTGCTGTCAGAGACCTGAGGCACTAAGAAGCTTCTCTGATCTCTGCCCGGGAACATCCTTGATGGTCAGAGTATTATGTTGGCCCTCAGAATTTAATGAGACTGGCTGGAAATAGTGAAAAGTTCAGAAAATGTTTGATCTTTCTCATTGGCTTTGTTTTTGTTTTCTGTTTTTAATTATCTAATATTTATCTGCAACCATAGGAACTAGGCATTTAAGGAAGACACCAGAGGTTCTCATGTGATATCACAACCACAGGAGGTGTTCAGAGAAAATGCAGAACATATTTTGAGATAAAATCCCTAGTTTTTTTAGAACCATGTAAAGGTTGTTGGACCTATGTTTCATTCTATATATGAACTGAAGGAAGGAATGGAAGGGGTTAAATTGAGAGGGGCTATCCCTTGAACCTTGGCTCAAACCTGGAACAGATCCCAATTATTCTGCAGTCCAGGGCATGGGATATCTCCTTTTACGGATTCTTATGGGATATCTATATGGGATATCTCTTCTTATGGATCCCTCTCTGAGTCCCTGCAATGGAGGTTGTGTCTGTCTGTGTGGCACTCTTTACTCTCTGCAGTCCCTGAGAGCTAACTAGGATCTCTCCGTGCATCCTGGGATCAGAAGGTGAGAGGGGGGCAAACTGACAGCTGTCAGCAGGGGTGTTACTAACGAACATGTTGGCAAAAAATGAGGCCTCATCCCTGCCAGAGGTCCTGTGGAATTTATGTT
>NW_010204846.1:403-1236 GCF_000695765.1 Mesitornis unicolor | reverse complement strand
AGCAGGAAAACAAACTGTCCTCATGCACCCCTGAGCTCTGTTGCCAGTTTGGGAAGCATTAATAGCGTGTGAAATTTATAAGCAGGAGTAATGGAATACTCCTGCAGTCCAGAAACCCAGCCATGGCCTGACTCACCAGGCAGGATTTAAGTGGAAAACTGAGAACTTTGGTACACAGGAGCATGGCAGCCATTCTCTGAAATGGGATCTTAGCATAAAGTTTTCGGGTTTCATTAGTGTGTAACTTAATGGTACTTCTGTACATTGGGCCCTTGTTGCTGTGGCTCTCTTGTACGCTGAGAACTCTCCCCAGTAATGTGTCAGCTGAGTAATGGCATGCTTTGCTTTTGTTGTTTGGAACAATTGAATTTTAGAATAGATGCTCTCAATTAATGTTGTTCAGACCAATGGTATTGTAACTATGATAATATGTACCGCTGCCTTGCTGCTAAAGATATTAAGGCAAGCACTGAATACTGGTAGGGTAGTAAATACACTGTGTGAGCCAATAAAAGGCTGCCATTAAGAAACTGAACCCTATTACTGCCTACTTTACAGGTGAAAGCTTGCAGTCTGATCCCACCACTAGATACGGAGCAATAGGAAGGCACATTTGCTTTGAAGATGGGAGGGTGTAATGCTGCCAAACCAGCAGTCCCAGGCGCCCTGCAGGGGATGATTCTTGCAGCAGAGCGATTGCACAAGCTGTGGTGGGGAGGACTAGCTGCATTATTTTGGCTGAGAATCCTTTGAAGACACTGGTCCCGATTCTCTGCCGCCTGAAACCTTTTGCTATTTATACCTGGGTAAAGTGAATGTCGAGCGAGCCACAA
>NW_010204846.1:0-372 GCF_000695765.1 Mesitornis unicolor | reverse complement strand
GCCACTGTCCTAGTGCTAAAGGAGCTGTTATCCACTTTGCCCAAATAAAAATGACTATGCGAAGGGTGAAGCAAGTTCAAGGTCTCTCTTTTTTGTTATGACATTGCCCTCAGATCCTGCTGCTCATCGCTGACGGTGTGAACAGGCGGAGGCCGTGTCCTCTGGGCGGTTTGAGCTCAAGATGTGCAAACTCAGGGGGAAGCAAGAACACTCATTTCTTGTCCCGCAATTAGTCAGGGAGAGAAAAAAAACGTGTCTCTTCTTCCACACCCAGGAGGTGGCCGAGCAGGGTGGCGGGACAACAAATCCCTTTTGTTGACCGTGTGGGGCGGAGCTGGGGAGGGGAGAAAGGGACTCGCAAACATCCGGAGG
>NW_010204845.1:0-17566 GCF_000695765.1 Mesitornis unicolor | reverse complement strand
TGAGGATGCTGTGGGAGACTGTGTCAAATTTCTCTTAAACAATTGCTCTTAAACAGAGTGGATAATTTTTTTATTTTCATTTTACTGCAGAGAATAGTCCCAGAAAATTTCCCTTACAGATATAGAGCTCACCTCCTTCACCATCATCTGACCCTCTGAAGCTGGGATCCTTCAGCATATCCAGCTCAGCTAACATACGCACATACAACACGTTCTGTTTGAATGAAGGGTAGAATCTTTCATCCCGCAGCATCAATTCATATACCTTATTGAAATAAAAATGCCAACCTTAGAAATACTTATTACATTTTTAATTAATCAGACAAGCCTTCATAAATTCTACTGGATCAACTTTTTTCTGTGCATTTTATTATGTATCTCTGGTTTTCCTTTAAAACCCTAATGGGGGCTTGTGAAATTCTAATTCAGGCTTACTCTTAGTGGAAAGGTTGAGAACTAATTGTGCTGAGAGTGTAATACAGTCTCAAAAAGTATTTAACTAGTGAGACAGGCATGCACACTGAGGAAGGCAGCACACTAACTGTAAATGTTGCTTCCTCTCCTCTTAAACCTGCCAATTGCACTATACACATATTTGGGTTTTACCCATTTCACAACAGGCTCTCTCAGAGTCCTTCTTTGCTGATAAACTGCAAAGGTAGACCTGCAAACACTTAGAGGGAGAGGTAAGAAGACGGACAGGAAGGGAGGAAAGACATCGCACATACTGCTTTCCTGAAAGTTTCCAGTTTGGCCAATATAGTATAACCCTAGCTCATACAGATTTAACCACACCACCTCAACAAGTTCTCTATATAGCCTATACGGATAGATATAAAATCACACTCAGGATCCTTATAAACTACTTTGAGCAATGCAAATTTCACAAGGTGTTTTAATTAGTCTGAAACATGGACCTCAAGTACAATAGACTGATTCTAAGTTCTACAGCTCATATCACTAATTTTTAGCATGAATGAGAACATCAAGTTAGTGACCTACAATCAAAACCTCTCAAATTGGGTATATAATTTACTGCCAGGGTATTAATAATTAAGTTTCTTTTTAATATGTATTTTAGGCTTGAGTGGTAAACTACATATGCAGATAAAAAAAACGACTGCTTTATCTTCAGTACTTGCTGCTTCTGAGTGCTACACTGTGCAGGCTTGTAGAGAGAGAACAGTCACATTAGCTCCTGGAAAGAGGTATAGAATTTAATATGGTAACATGCTTACATCCACCTTTGAGAAAGTGAGCTAAAATTGGACCAAAATTGTACCCTTAGTTATTCTACACAGGCACGTTCTCTTAAATTGATGCACAAATAATAATCCCATAAATCTAAATAGTGCTGCACAATGTATTTCATACAGGGCACCTACTCCTATCTGTATATTGCTTTGAAAACCATGAGCTACACATGGTTAAGCAGAAGTTTGGAAGTTAGAGTATGATCTCTGTAGAATAGAAAAATGGTAAGACAATAAGGTTTCAGATATTTGAGGTTATTCCTCCTTTTCCAATGGTTGTAGTTGCATTTAATATTCTATAGCCTTAACAGTTCTTTTGAAATACAGGATGAAAATAATATACCTTTCTCTGAATGTCATCAAAGATTTCAGGTGTTGGATCTTCATGGTTCAGTGTTTCTGCCAGTTTTGCTACTAAGTTGTCATCAATATTAACTCTTGGAGATGCCTGTCATAAAGATCTAAATCAGCTTTTGCTGCATAAAAAGAAGAAAGCTTCTCTTTTCACAAATAATTGCAGAATTGTATTGTATTTTCTCTAGGCAAACTATATTTATTCTTGATGAGTACCTCTAGGTCTGGAACTGTCTAGAACACACAACAGGAGTCGGAGCCCCTCACCATTTCAAAATTCAGAGTTTGTATTAAAACTCCGAAGTTTCAGAATTAAATACTAAGAATCACTTCAAAAAACACTTAAGCATATTATTTTGAAGCAGTATCTAAACCAAATTTACTCATACTTAAAAAGAGACTTTTTTAATGAAAAGAAAGATCTAAATTCAGAAATTAAGAACAAGACAGTATGGAAGTAAATGGATGAAATCCTGAAGCACTTAAGAATGGCAGAGTTGACAAGCTGTTAGCCTATTTCTAAGGAGATTAACAGTAGCTGCTACAGCAGAGCTACCACCATACAACTGTACCAACCAACAGATTCCCAGTTATCCCTTGGTATGACACATTTCAAACCACTGCCCATTAAACACCTTTTCAGATGAGCCCAAGTTTATACACTTTCCCTGTTTTCTGTAATAGAGATAGGGAGCCAGCACTGAACCAGACCCACCACAGCTCACTCGATCTATTAGGCCCAGCTGAGAGGCTGAGTTTATCAGCTTTGAAATAGCTCTGCTGTTAGGTGGCTTCTGACTTCAAACCTGTGAGCATTCAGCCAGCTCAAAAATCCATCACAGCAAGCTCTGCACAGTCTAAAGACCACCATGTCGATAGAATATTGAGGAGAAAAACCAAAGTGAAATAAATTATGCAGAAAGAGAAGCATTACAAGAGATTTGAGGGATAATTTGTTAAGGGAAGGTTTTGAGTGAGTTGAGAGGTGGTTTTTATGCACACAAATTCAGAACAAAGATGCTTTGTTATGCAAGTTGAGAAGTGTTTTCTTTCACAGACTACTCTGTTATTACAATACTGAAAGCATTCAAGCTTAGCCTATTGAGAGACACCCAATGGTGATATTGGAGGAATTTATCTAGACAATTGTACAGGCACAGGAAGTTATTTCATTTGGAAACCCAATCTTAGTCCAAGTTTGTACAAATACTGGGTTGCATCTTTTTGAAAAGATTTCTCCTTGAGATGAGGCAGAGGACAGGGTAAAAGGAAGGGAAAGGGGAAAGGTCAGCACACACTGAAGGACAGATTTTCTTATTCTGTCTTCACATTTTCTCTGGTTCCTCTCTATTCTAGAAAGTCAACTTGAGGAACACATTAAGTGCATTTAACAGGATAGTCAGTGCCAGTATGAGACTTTTTACTTGTAAACAACTTCTGCTACATCACATCCATTTCATATTAGTGTAGCCATAACTACTGAAGAAGCATCTGTACAAAGAATAAATTCTAAACAATGCAGAAATAAGTTATTCCTACCTTTTCTGATAAATACTGCTCATAAACTCCAAATGCAGCTGCTCTTAATAGACCCTTGGTTTGATTAGTCTGATGTTTTCCATCTTTCTGTCGGCTTTGAAGTACCTCCAGCTGTTGCTGTGCCGTAACCCTGTATCCTTCCACTGTCATCCAGAAAAACAGATGTGCTTGGCCACCAGTCTGCTGCATGTAATCTACAGAAAACAACCATCACACAATCATAGTTATAGAATAAGAATTCTCTATGATGTTAATTACATACAGAACTCCAGAATTTGGGATCTGGAATACTTGTCATCCAGAGTCAAAAAGTACTATATATATACTGGTGATAATCAGTAAACAAAACTGGGAGCAAAGTCTAGGAACTAAGCACTAAATCCTGAAATACACATATAAAAAGTGAATCCACCATTACTGTACGGATGTAACAGGCTTGTGCAGCATGGTGCAAGTTGAGAGGAAGTTCAAACTGGAATTGTAACAAATCACATGCATCTGCTGCATTAAAAGGACTACCACCACCACCAAAAGTGATTGATATTCTTAGTAATGACCATCAGCAGCTCAATTAATTCACAGAAGAAACTCAAACATTAGAAAGTATTAAAAATTAATTACACAACTTTAATCCTCCTACCAATTTCTTGATTATATGACAAACCTAAACCAGTACATAAATTACTACCATATTTTAGCTTCTCAAACAGAAAACTTCCAGTAGCCTTGTAATCCTCTGAACTTTAATCTATAGTCATTAGTTCCATTAGCTTCAGTGAGACCAGCAAAAGTAAGACTAACGATTGTGGTAAGTTTCAGAGAAATTCCAATTATAAACCTCTATGCAATTCTTGCAAACGAGTCTGTTCTAAACAGAACGCACTTGGAAAGTGATAGACCAAGAAACATTGCAAGAAACAATTCCAATTACTTTTAGAAGTAATGAGTATAGTGTTCTAAACAGTTAACTATGGGCTGATTTGCAAAAAAGGTTTTGGTTCCCTCTTGTAAGAGGTTTATACACACTTAGCTCTCAGTAGACACCTCTATTTAGTGATTTCAAGTGCACACTCCTGTGAGTTAGCACATTCATTATAAATAAAAAGAGAACAGACAAATTAACACTTACCCATAAAAAATTGTAGTGCAACATTGTCTACCAGAATATGGTCCAGAGGGACTGTGCAAAGTTTTCCAAAGTTTGCTGCCAGTTTCACAGTATCTATTTCCTGTAAGACACAGTTCAGGCTGTTCATAGTTGTTTTTTCATAAAATTGGGTTTTAAAACTTCTGCTTACCACAAAGCAGAAATAATAAAAATCAACTTACATTACTGATAATAAAGCAGCCTCTCAATGCTTAGCTATTTTCACAATCACTAATAAGTGAAGAACTAGATCATAAGGTCAAACAACTCTAAACATGTGAACTTTTAGAAACTGTTTCTGTACTTAAACACAGGATTAACTTCAGTTGCGTAATGTACTGTTATAACTGCATACTTCAAGTTGTGTTTCAAAACACAAGAATTAAAAAGCCAGCCAGCAAGAACTAGTAAGTCATTTGCAGCTTCACTCTTATGGAACTAAAAAAATTTGAAACCACTTACTTTTCCTGACTGCAACCTCTGAATTCTTGAATCACATACTTTAATAACATATAATAAACTGTTTATTTGATTTTTTATAGTGTTGATATCTGAAAGCAAAAACAAAGAGGATTAGCAATGCAGACGAGTAAATAAACTCTTGTTCTGAAATGCTCTAAAGACATCATACAGAAAGTGCTATACAACTTACAAAACACATCAGGTTTGAAGAGAAGGGTTTTTTTCAGTTTAAATACCTTTTTGACAAAAGTGAAAAGTAAGAAACATTTTTTTGCTCTCTTCTTTTTCAGATTATCTTTTAACAGACTACATAAAGTATTACTGAAATTCATAACCAACAAGTTTCAGTTCAGTTGAAGTACACATACCTAACCAACTAGTCTATTATTTTTTCTAAAACACACGTGAAGATTTAAGTTTAAACATTTCACTTATAATTAACTTATTTTTAAAATAACAAAACATTTTATACTATGCCACATCAGTTTTTATTTTCAAAATTTTTGAAATGTTCTTCAGAGGTCATGCTGGCAAATGCACTTCGTATTTGTAAAACAATACGGCACTAACCATCTCCCGCTGTATCTAGAGATCGAAGATACTGCAGTTCTTCACTTGCTTTATCTTTCACTGCTTCCAACTCTCCTATATTATCACTTAATTTAATAATATTCATAAAGGCCTCATAGTTACAGTTGGAATCACGAATCTGAAACAGAAGTTTTACAGCGTGAATAACACAAAACAGGTAAAAGCACATGACAATTTTTCATCATATGAATTATTTTCACACAGTATTGCAAAGTGGCATTTTCAAAACACTTTAATGCTTCTAAACCTTTCTTATGATACTAAAATTTTACATGGATTGAGAAAGACACACAGTCAATACCTATTCTGTTTTCAAGAAATACAACAAAGACACATGGAAAGTGCATCGGCCTCCTTAATGAAGATCTTGTCCGAAACCAAATCAACCTGGACTTGATGATCTCAGAGGTCTTTTCCAGCCTCAATAATTCTGTGATTCCTTCTGCTGTTACCCACCTCCTTAGCTAAGGAGGCAGAAACTCGTGAGACCACTGAAAAGGTTTCAGCTTTGCCAAGGTGCCCTGCCAGTGTATGTGTTCCCAATGTAACAGCTTCTTAAGATACAGAATTACAAAGAGAACTGAAACATTCTACAACCTACTGGGAAGGAAAGAAAAAAGGAAATTACTGAATTAAGATCGTCTCAAACTCTAATTCAGATACCCAGATTCAGATATTCAGATTCAAATGCTATTAAGGTATTTCAATACATACTATTTTCCCGGTATTGGCAAAGGGTGAACCTGCTTTGGGGACTCAAAGGAACTTGTGTAAGCAAAGGAAGCTTGCTGCGCTGCCGAGATCACTGGAAACTACATTGTGAATGCAGCATGGAGATCAGGGGAAGGCTGGCAGCTTTACAGCACATGCACGCAGGTGCAGAGGGTTGAGTTCTAATGCTGTCTTTACCACCTAAACCTCAAAAAGTCACTTCATCGCCATCTTCCATAAATGATCACTTTGATATGGAAATTCAGTACTTGGTCTGTACTGCAGAAGTGTATGGACATGAGTTGCACAGAGCAGAGCAGAGAGAAGGAAGGCTGGATACCTCTGACCAAAGTTAATGGAAAACCTTCCTAGAAATCTGCTTTTAAAAGTAACAGTACAAGTAATACTCAAACTTCAAACATTTTTCAAAAATGCCTCTCTTCACTGTGAAATTCACAAGTCTGGATTAACTTCTAATTTTGAATTGAAGCTTTATAGTTCTTTGCAAGAGAACTAGCATCAAACTGTGGTGTGCCTAGAAACATGGAATGAAACTTCTCATTTTCAGAAACTGACTTTTCATCCGAATCTGATTTTATTTCAAAGGTTCCAAAGAAAGACAAAATTTATTTAAGTCATCTCTATTTCTGACCTTAATCTCTGCAATAATCTTCATTTCATAAGACTTGTATCAAATTTTTGAAAGCATTTATTCTTCCTTATCTTTCCCCCAGCACATTTACTTCCTCATCTCAGAAAGCAATTATGAAAATTAATACTTGGGACATCACCATCATAACGGAAAGCTTTATAAAAACCTCAGAATTCTATCTTTGGATGCAGCTGGGGGCAGTGCTCAGTAAATAAAGAATGAGGCCAAGTTACAAATAAAGAACATGCGTAGGAGGAAAGGGGAAACAAAAATTGAAAAGCTTGGCCCAGATGAGCAGCAGTATTTTTTCTTATTGAAGCTAAGTTTCTGTAGAAAGGCAGCGTGCAAACTTTTACGTGAAATGGAGGTGAAGGAAATGCTGTACATGTGAATTTTACTCTGAAATCCAAGGGTGTTTTCAGCATATTACTTCAATACACACTATAAGACTAAAATACATGAATAAAAGAGACAACTAGGGGAAAGGGAAAAAAAATTAAGACTTGATTCATGACCTGTAAGGGATAATAAACTGCAAGAGTTAAGGTATAACTTGCTTTGCAAAAAATCGTTAAAGTGTAAATATTCTATTTATGTTGATTTTACTAAATATTACTATTTCTAAAAGTTTAGATTTTTTTTTTGCAGGTGCATTAGGGAGACATCTAAGTAAGGACTTTGTTTCTTCCTATTCAGTTAAATGATTAAGTGTCGCCACAAATATTCCTAGTAGAATCACCTTGAGATTCCATAGCAGAAGCAAAACAAAAAAACTCCCTATCTTGCTACCTCCCATTCTGGAGGCCTCTTAAGCTTTAAAGGATACTTCGTAAAAAGAGTCACAGAAAAAAAACTTCCAAGGTTACTGCCATACTTCCTGATCAGCTAAGTTAAACAGTCAGAGGACTGAACTTTATACTTTGTCATACATCTGTCCTCAGTCAGGCAGCTTTTGCCAAACAACCACCACACAGAGTTCAGATAATACAGAGTGTTAATGTGCGTGTGTGTATATATATGTATATATAAAAATATAAATAAAATTATTACATATGTATGTAAAATTTATTATAGCAGCGATAAGTTCACTATCTCTGCCAATATAATGATTGGTAACTTTTCTACCAGTTATCTGTCTGCCATGAATACAGGGAACACAGGGAAAGGTTTATATGAAAATATTCTGGAAATATAATTCATTTTAAACATTACAAATCTTACCATCCATATGACATACTGATTAATATAATCAGGATCACTGAGCTGGTTTATTAATGGAAGAAGAATTCCTCGGGAGAGGATTTCCTGAAAAACAAAATATAATAAATAAATATTTCTACACATTTATTCAAGCTGATAATGGTAACAATTTAAAAATCACTACACAGAGGCTAAATAAAAATATGTAATTACGAAAACATTCAACATACTAGCATGTTTCCGTTCAACTAACATTAGAAGATGCTAATATCGCAAGGAAAACAACATTAATTTTATCATGCTTTTCTAATGTTGCTAAAGGTAAAATAAACTTCAAAAACATTTCACAAAAACTGTTCTCTGCCATTAAATTAAGTTTGTTATTAAGTTATTAAGTTTGTACTGCATTTAAAATAATCTAATGTTAAATTAGAACAATTCCACAAAATAAGAGCAGCAGTTTAAATCTAAATTTTTTTACGGCATTGAATCAAAGAATTGGGATGCTTTTTGGGTCTGCACTTACCCTGACAAAGTATCGCATGATCTTGTTCTGGAAGTCTCCAGGAGGTAGCAATATATACAGTAAAACCTCACACAGATCCCTTAGGAATCCTAGGGATGGAGAACAACAGCACAATTTTGTATTAAGTTATTTCACATCTTACCTGCTACAATAAAAACCAACAGGTAAATCCCCAAAATTAAGTTCAAATATACAGTCATATACATTCTTATAGTTGAAGCATCACAGTAACACCCATCAGGCTGAATATAAGCGACACCAGTGTAAACATAACTGAGATGGAGCTAGTCTCAAAACCAAGAAAAAAAGAAAGCCAAATTCCAAGAAGCAAAAAAATAACTCCAGTGTATTTTCCTTATTTAACATATACAAGGATTTTTCCCCCTCCTTCACACAAAAAAAAGATAAACTGATTTTTTTTAATGAAGACTATGAAGTAGTGATAAGGAAGGCAGTACTGCTTTACAAAAAGCGGTAAGAATCTGTAAAGCCATTGCTTGCTTCCCAAAAAACATTTCTCTGTCTTAAAATTCTTGCAGTGAAAAGAGGAATAGCTACATATGTACATACTTCATTATAATTTTAGCAGTAATATGTTCAAATTAGAGGAAAGACACATTCATAATAGATAATTATGCTCTGAAAATCACAGGCTAAGATGTCAGTATATTTCACATTGTGAACACAATTGTTAGTATCATAATTTAGTCAGCTATACTAAAATAACTTCAGAAGATAAGAGTGAGAAACCTTCTTCATCTTTGGGAGAAGTGCAGACTAGGTCACGACAGACTTCTTTTTCCATTTCAACTTCAACCTCAAAGAATGTATCTACAAGTTCCTCAGCTTGGTCTGCACAAAAGAAAATAAAAAGAAACACATTTTTTTGTAAAGATTAGAAACTTGAGAGTAAACTTGAATTATAAAATAAAGTTAACTAGATATCACACATGTAAGATAACTGCCTACTCAGGCTCAAATTAAAAACAATATTTAAATCATTATGTTACCTTTCATCTGGTCACCTTTCTCTGCTATTCTTTGTTGAGCTTTTCTGAAAACTCTAAGATGAGTGCCAAAGTCATCAACAAGTCGTGTAGTGAAATAAGGCTGCCAGTCTGTTTCCTTTGATCTGTCAGAAAAGGACATCCACGAAAATGAATTATTTTATCCTGAACACAAAGAACAATAATCAATTTCTACTCCTTCCTCCCCGCCAAGAACCACACTGGTAGTAAATATGGAAAAGCAAATAAATAAATCAGTATCCTAACTGCCTATCCACTGAAACAGATCAAATATTGTAAAATATCACTCTCGCAACACATTATTATTTATGCTTGAACTACTTGAAGGTCAACCTTAGTATCTGGAATAACGTTCTGACTCATGATATTGTTAAACATCTGTGAAAAATCCTGATGGAAACAGTCTACAACCTAAAAACTAAAATACTCCCCAGGTGTTTTTCAGCCATACTTTCATCTTTATGAAAGGCATCTAAACAAAACCACAGTCATCTGAATTTGCAGTAGTATATCCATGAGTGAGAAAACATGTTTCACCTGAAGTTACAAGCAACCCAATATCATCAACAATTGATTCCACAGCTTATATGAGAGGTAATTAACATGAATGTCCAACAATGCACATAGGTTAATGTCAGAAAACAGTCACTGTTAGATTTGCATAAAACTATTTCCTTAGTCGTACGAAAAAGATGCAGAGAAAATTCTTATGACGTCCATGCCTTACAACTCAAACTGAACAGGCACTTGTGCACTACGAGTTTAATGAGTGATGGCTTTCACTCTGCACTAAGTATTCCACTACCTTAAGTCCCTCAGATACCTACTTTGTTATAGCAGAATCCTTCTACAACGTTTGCTTTTTTGTGTTTGTTCCCTCACCTGCTCTTTCTTCCCTCAAAGAGAGAGGAAGGGATAAGGAACTCTGGAAGAGGGAGAAGCCTACTGCAAAATCTAGATGTGGAAATAAGAAGCAGAGCTGTCTCAAAGGGTAGTAAACGAAAACCACAATAATCCACATCCACCATCCGCACAATCAAGAAATCCTACAAGCACACTAGGTGGCAGCCTTACATCATTCTCCCAATCTGCAACTCAAGGAAAAAATAAAATAAAAAAAATCCCACTGTATTTATTCTCTCCAGAAGTTCACTTGGCAAATTAATTTAGAGATGATGGTGCTAATCTAAGACTGCTACATTTATATCCAACTACAGTAATTATAAATACACTGGATCATTTTCTCTTGAAAGGAACAATCAATTATTTCAGCCCTGTGAAAGTGATCTGATTTGTACAGAACACAACTGCACAGCAGTGGTGGCTATTTCTGAAGAGCTATAGCAATGTAGGGAACAAAATTAAATTTGCTATAACTTGGCCTGCTTTGACACAAACCCAGTGCCTGATACTATTCAATGAAATAAATTCACCAAATAGACAAAAACATGGCAGTTATGCGGCCAGGTCTATCTCATGTAAGCACAGGACTGTTTGCTGTAATGTACTGTTTGGTTAGCCTAATTTTCACTATTTCCAACACTGTATCCTAGGATTATTTCACAATTAATAAGATTTTATTATAATAAGCCTTTTCTAGTGTTAAACTTCCTTCACCATCACTGACCCTTTTTTGCCAGAAAAGCACACCGATCTGCATTTTCAAGTCAACAGGGGGAGGGGATAACATCACCTCAAAATTGCTAAGGAGTTTATTATATTTAGGTGACCACAACCCTCTTTGAAGGGAAAACAGATAACAATCAGCATGGTGGGATGAATACCTGAAATCACTACTTAACAAAGTAGATAGATATAAACACATGTGGTACCTGAGCTGAGAAATCAACCATACTAAACAAGAGAAATCATTTCCCAGACAAGTTCCCTGGCTTTTTGCAAATTGATTAAGTAACAACAGAAAAAAAAAAAGACAATTAAACTATCCATTTTTTTCTGAACCAACCCAATTTTTAAAACAGATTTTTGTACCTGACCTATCATTTTGGTCCCCAGATTACCATGCTTTTAAAAATACTCATTGTTCTAACATACTGAAGAGCAAGACCACTTTTAAAAGTTATCTGAGCTGATAAAGATATTTGAATTAAAGGCTTTCAGACTGACATATGCTGGGAATAGCCCTGCTGTTTATAGGAAAGAGATCTGGATATAGAAAAAGTGATGATTAATGCAACTCAATGCTTAAGTTGCAGGAAAAAAAGATATTTGGTAATTTTAAACATTAATCAAAATTTTGAAAAGGCCATTTTGCTAAAGAACGTAACTACAAACATCTTCTGCATTCATTCCTTAAGGGATCAGCCAACTACTGCAGTTCTTAGATTACGATCTTAAAATTTTACATGTTCTCTCTGTAAAATGCACTGAACTATGTCAACAGACAAAATTAATCATTTCTCTACTACCACACAGCTCACAGAGGTATTTGTCCACTTGCTTGGTATTGATGTAAATACAAATAATCTTACCTGGCAGAAAACTGAACAAGTGCATACTGAAGAGCCTGCCTGATTTCCAGAAGAAATGATTCATCATCACTTAGTGTGTAATACCAATACTGCACATAGTCTCTCAGGGAAAACTGGATTACCTGAAATTGGAAAGGAAAAAAGAAAGAGGAATTAATGAACACAGGACAACAAAATATAAAATAGCTTTTTGTGTCTGATAATGCAACCGCAGTCTTCTGAAAAGATTACCACCACAGTGAACCATACTCCTCTACAGTTACAAAACAGCAAGTAAAACAAAACCATATTGGTTTACATGCATTCAGTGCCGCTATGCTGAGAAACTATAACATAAAGTAAACATACTCAAATATTGCCCAATATCCTGGCCCATTCTCAATGTTTTTTTATTTACCACTCTCAAATACGATAAAATTTCTCAACTTCTATTTGTCTCTCAGACACCTAGATATTACATAGTCAATACTGGAAAACACAAAAATTGGTTAAATAGTCCTGGTTAGAACTTACCTGCTGCAAAGGCTCATCAATTATATTTGCACCCGTCAGTCTTCTGTCAATCTTAATAGGTCTGGCTTCACGTTTCATCTCTTCTATGCACTTGAAAGAGATTAGAAAACAAATTTTTGCAGTTTTTATCTATAATTAGAAATCAGGTCTATTGCTTATGATATGTGTATACTTCCAGAAACATTATACAACACTTTCCCTATTATTGCAATTTATAGAATAGATATTACCTTTATTTTTCACAATACATTAAAGATGAGGAACTAACCTGAAAACCTGTCTTACTTAGTAAAGGAGTAAGTTTGCTAAAATAGTAGATCAGAAGGAAATAAAACTCAAATGGTTATGACAGTAGGGAAGGGAAGATGTGATGGCAGCACAAGATAGTTTGTAAGAACCAGTTCCATACTTGACTGTGAACTTCCTGTGCAACCTCAGGTAGGTGACTGTTCAGTTGTTTGGGGTTTTTTTTTTCCCCTCAGTTTCTATATCCATCTCAGTTTATTCTATATGCCAGAAGAGAAAGTACTGTTCTGTACCATCACTACTTGACAGGCGAGTTTTTAAAAAGTAATTATGAGGACGTAAACAGTTACTTTATGGAAGGACTTGCAATTCAGAGCAGTTAACTCCAGGAATGACTTCAGAGCTGGCTTTTGGTGAGTGACATACTGAAAAAGAACACCCTTCCTCAGTGTTTCACTGGGTGGACTATTACAGTGTCTTTCTACAAACTTAACATGGAATTCGCAATAAACCCCTTTATTTTCACAGAAATAACAACTTACACTATTGTAAAAAAACAAAACAAAACAAAGTTATTTTATTCTTTGATCTAGAGAGAAAGTTATAACTGTATCAGAAACAGAGAACAACCACCAAAAACCATAAATGAAAAAATTATAAAACCGTATGTCCAATGTTTCTATCCTACGTGACTCTCCTTAGGTATCTCTCATTCAAACCAGTTAACAGTGAATGGTAGTGAAACACCTGAGGCCAGAAAACTTTCCTCCTTCTACTGAACTCGGTATCACAACACAGAAGTATTTTGTTGCAAAATTCTCTACAGTTTAACTTACAAGACAAGGAAATGGTTTGATCCTACTTTAATATGAATAAAGTTGCCCTGCATTCAAACAATATTCTAGCTATAGAGCAATACGCTAGCAAAATAATTTTGTCTTGACAGGATCAAAAATACAAAAAAATAAATAGCAGAATAATGAAATAATTTTAGTAAGCACAGCATAGTTCAAATTGCAAAACAAAACAGTTAAAAGACAGTTTTGAAGCTTGCATTTTATGCACATTTGGAAAACACGGAAGAAAAAGCAGCAGTAAAAAAAGGAGCAGCCAGAAGAGATAGAGGAACACAAAGAGTACGCAAGGTTACTTGGTAAAAATCTGAATGTTCATAGGCTCAAGAGGATTCAGGTTTGGGGTCTGGACATCAGGAATTCATCTTGTCCAACCTCCTGCTCAAAGCAGAGCCAACTACTATTAAAGCAGGACTGAATCTATAATTTTTATTGAAAATAGCATTCCAGTTACCAGTTCAGAGGGCTCTAAACTGGCCTTTCAAACATTATTTTAATATAAAGCTGCAGACAATTGCATATCTTACAGAGCCAGCACATTATGGCACCGTTGAGTACATTCCTGACACAGAAGTTATCTAAAACTGACTTGCAAGAGGAAAATCAAATCTAATCCTAATTTTTAAACCTCATTGTGTGTATGCACACACAAACACATACAGAAAAGCAAAGCAGAAAAGTAAATAATCTTACCTCCAACTAACATAACTATTTCTCCTTAACGCAAGACATTCATTATATATCCACTACTAACTATAATAAGCAGCAACGAAGGAAACCTATCTGCATTAAATCCTGTGTTGTAATTTAACAGTCTGGCACATTCTAACACATTATTTCCATCCACAATTTTGGTGCTCAAAATTTTAACTGATTACTTTAAAATCATGAGTTTGAATATCCACCCTAGCCTAAAAAATCCCTCAGCAGCAAAATACCCTCAAAACATTGATTAAAAACTCCAAATGCCTTTGGGGAAAAGAGCTTCTTGTAACAAATCTGTATCATCAGATTACTTCTCAAAGTACAGTATCACAAAACAATATTGAGGTGAATTCAGTTTGTACTTGGTTCATAGAAGAAGCATAACCTACACACGAGCCACTTGAAAGAATATTTATTGTTCAAGACAGATCACTTAAGGCCACAATGGTTTTAAACAAAACTATTTCAAGCTAAAAATAGTACTTTCGATACAGGTAAGTCAGCAGAAATTTAATACAGAAATGGCAAATAGGAATCCTAAGAAAACCACACATTTGGTTTAGGTTAGGACTCATCTCTTCCTGCACTGCTACTGAAAAGCTCAGCTAAACTAGCTAATGCAATTTTAATACAATGGCAAAAAGAAATATAAAAGACTATTGCAGAAGACAAATATATTTTAGTTGGAGAACTTCATATAGCATTTGCTAAGCCAGCTACAAATAAATATCTTTGTACTACAAAACTCAAATCTAGACATTAGTCAAGACAGGTAAGTTAAGAAAAGTGATGTGTCAATAACCCACACTCAAATCAGAAGTCAAACAACTGAATTTGCAAGGATTACACACAAAACACACCCCACAACATCTTATTCTTTTATAAAGCAACCAGAGCATACACGTGCACTAAGCTCAAAAAAGTAACATTAACATAAAAACGGTTTCAGCAACGCAGAGGAGATTTAGAAAAAAACACAACAGAAAAACTTGTAAATCTCTCGAAACAGGAGATACAAGCAACACTCCACAATCCATATAATATAAGCACTGAAGTCTATATAGCACCAAGAACCTTAGTCCCCTAAAATGAGGTTTCACTAACATAACAGAATCATTAGTTGATTGTTGACTTGCCTTTTTTCAGCCCTAAACTTTGTATTTTCATTTGGACCAGTGACATTACTTTACAATTTAAAATAATATTTATGTTTCAGATTTATCTCAACAGATTCAAAGACCCAAGTGAAAATGTCACCTACTAACTGAGCTATGAACCAATCACAAAAAAGTTCTGTGATGAGAAAATGTACTGCTGAATCACAACATAAATTTCTTGCTATGTGCTACTGATAAGAAAGCTGAACCCCCTCTTTCACAGACAACACGAAGTGCAGTGACTGACAGCTAAGAAAGGGCAGGATGCTTCAGTCAAAACAGTTGTGACATTAAATAGAACGTAACTAGCAATCTTTGATTTAAAGTGCTTTCTCTGTTTTGATTAGTGTAAACAGATTAGGCCAAGATATATCTAAACTTCTGAGCTGGTGAGAGGTATTGGTTCATAAACCAGGAATTCCTAGAAATTCTACTTCTTGGCTATTAAGAATTTATTCTATGCTAAAGAGATGCAGGTTTATCCAGTTAGGAACCCTGAATTTACGTCTATCAAACAAAATGATGTGTCTGTCAACAATTCAGAAAAGAGAAGAATTGAAAAGGGGATCTCACTGTTGCTCCACATTTATGTATGCATTTCCAGGATTTGTGCTTGGTCTTAAAGACAGCCAAAGATAACAACCGCTACATCCCTGAAGTACTGTAAATCTAGACTTTATTAACAGTTTAATCTCATTAGTTAGGCAAGCAACTTTCTGAGCACAAACAAGCAAAAGAATTAAAACTAGAGAAGTTACAGATCTGGTGATAGAAGAATCCCAAATAGTCATGACAATCGTGTAAGAAAAAGCAAGGAGTTACCACTCTCTCTCAAAAAACCCAACATGCACAAGTAGTTTAGAAAGGAATGGTTTATTAATTTCCTCACAGATAATATTAGCCAGTTACATCTTATCATTGCTGATAATGAAGCCAGAAACTGAACTTGAAACAGAATTTCCATAAATGCTTAAAAAGCTTGTATTTCAAAAAGGAAAATCTTGCATTTCACTTGCATGTTGCAGCTGCCTCAAAGAATAAAAGCAGGCTTATTTTACCTTGGGAAATGGGCACAGTTCTTAGATTACAACTGATAATCAGTATCATCCTAATTTTCAAAATTAACTTCTAGATCAGATTTTATAAGACCAGTAAATTCTCCTTACCTTTGGGATCCCAACTGATGTACAAGGAAGAAATGAATGTTCACACTGCTCAAGGTATTTTTCTGAGTTGCTTTTTCCAAATAAAAGAGTAACCACAAAACCCCTAAAATGGAAAAAGAAAGACCAGCTAGAACAAGTCATCTTTCCCCCCTCCTAGAAAATATGTCACAGCAGGTTATGAAATGACAATATATGACATTTCTCACTGTTTACTCTCCTAGTAGAGCACTTTTCAAGAGTATAGCATGCTGTTCAAAGTAACTGACGAAATACTAAATATGAAGTTTCTCAGTCTTGCATTATCAGTCTTGATAGATTCTTATCAGACAGCAGACCTATATAGCAGTCTGTACTACACAGCCTACTGCATGAGAAGAATCTGATGGCATGCTACCTCTTCTTCCATCACAACCCTACAATGATATTTCAATTAGGACTTACAATTAGGTAGGACAGCTGTTAATTTTATTATTGTTTTCTTTATGATATAACAAAGGCATAAGAGAAAAAACAACCATTACAAAAAGTTCACCCTTGCTACAGTAGCAATAATTTATTTACAACTTATGACACTAGGGCACAAAACCACATAAAGCTGGCTTTGCTAAAAAGTAGATAAAAACCTAAGGACTGTGCCAATTATAGCATAAGCAAAGGTTGCAGACTTTGAGAAGTCAAGCATTAAAAAGAAAGAAGATAATATGAAGTTACTGCTGCTCGGACTAGCCTTGGGATGGCTAAACACACATGGCTTCTGACACAAATTTCAAAGCATCCAATTTAAAGGCCAGCTAACCAACACTGGTGACCACAGGAATTCACAATGTTATTCCAGGCTTGAAACGTGCTGAAATAATACATTCTATTAATATAGATTGCTGTAGATATGTGATACTCTTATGTGATTAGAATAAAATTCCTAGGCAAGGTAAAATACGCCATTTAAAGGCTTTAAATCCCAACTTGGGAA